>NW_027645775.1:0-31571 GCF_949357685.1 Gobio gobio
AAGCCCCATCCATCACCATCTGAAGCTCAGAGTTGGAGGACCTGGCGTGTTAGGGGAAATCGATCCAAGATCCGATCCCCGAAGGAATCGGAAATGGTTATGCACTCTCCACCCAACCGCTGACCACTAAAGACGGCTACTGGACGAGACCAGATATATATCATTATTAAAAAATAAAATAGAGGGCTAAAATTGCCAGAGGGTTAAAATTGCCAGGGTTCAAATCAAGAGGGCTATATTAACAAGGGTTTAATTTTATAAAAAAACGAAGGTTAGGTTTTAGGCAGATGTGGTGAGGGGCATATAACTCCCGTCTATTTGGACATATATAACTCCCGTCTATTTGGACATAAGGAGACACTCGACGTCACAGGGGACGGAGAAAAAATTATGCGGCTCTTCAACATCACTCACACCAATGATGGAGGCCATTTTGACCAACTCGACGCCTATTTGGGCATGAAGAGAAAATTTTCCAAGGCTCTGCTACATCACCCACCTTTCAAATGATGGCAGCTGTACTCATTTTTACGGTCCCGTGTCATCCAGGCACACTCTCGCGACGCGTTTCGAACTTTCCAAAGGTTCTCATCAGGCGAATTGGGATGACAACTGTCTCTGTTCCCTCTCCAACTCCGTATGGTAGAGGGCGGGGTGCCCCTCCCACTGCTAAATACCTTTCAACACTGTATGGTGCTTCATAAATCGTTTTTTCAACCTCAATACATTTATTTTTAAATACCTATCAACACTGTATGGTGCTTCATAAATCGTTTTTTCACTATCAACACATTTGTTTTTAATTTTAAAATTTAATAACCATATATAAACAAAGCCCCATCCATCACCATCTGAAGCTCAGAGTTGGAGGACCTGGCGTGTTAGGGGAAATCGATCCAAGATCCGATCCCCGAAGGAATCGGAAATGGTTATGCACTCTCCACCCAACCGCTGACCACTAAAGACGGCTACTGGACGAGACCAGATATATATCATTATTAAAAAATAAAATAGAGGGCTAAAATTGCCAGAGGGTTAAAATTGCCAGGGTTCAAATCAAGAGGGCTATATTAACAAGGGTTTAATTTTATAAAAAAACGAAGGTTAGGTTTTAGGCAGATGTGGTGAGGGGCATATAACTCCCGTCTATTTGGACATATATAACTCCCGTCTATTTGGACATAAGGAGACACTCGACGTCACAGGGGACGGAGAAAAAATTATGCGGCTCTTCAACATCACTCACACCAATGATGGAGGCCATTTTGACCAACTCGACGCCTATTTGGGCATGAAGAGAAAATTTTCCAAGGCTCTGCTACATCACCCACCTTTCAAATGATGGCAGCTGTACTCATTTTTACGGTCCCGTGTCATCCAGGCACACTCTCGCGACGCGTTTCGAACTTTCCAAAGGTTCTCATCAGGCGAATTGGGATGACAACTGTCTCTGTTCCCTCTCCAACTCCGTATGGTAGAGGGCGGGGTGCCCCTCCCACTGCTAAATACCTTTCAACACTGTATGGTGCTTCATAAATCGTTTTTTCAACCTCAATACATTTATTTTTAAATACCTATCAACACTGTATGGTGCTTCATAAATCGTTTTTTCACTATCAACACATTTGTTTTTAATTTTAAAATTTAATAACCATATATAAACAAAGCCCCATCCATCACCATCTGAAGCTCAGAGTTGGAGGACCTGGCGTGTTAGGGGAAATCGATCCAAGATCCGATCCCCGAAGGAATCGGAAATGGTTATGCACTCTCCACCCAACCGCTGACCACTAAAGACGGCTACTGGACGAGACCAGATATATATCATTATTAAAAAATAAAATAGAGGGCTAAAATTGCCAGAGGGTTAAAATTGCCAGGGTTCAAATCAAGAGGGCTATATTAACAAGGGTTTAATTTTATAAAAAAACGAAGGTTAGGTTTTAGGCAGATGTGGTGAGGGGCATATAACTCCCGTCTATTTGGACATATATAACTCCCGTCTATTTGGACATAAGGAGACACTCGACGTCACAGGGGACGGAGAAAAAATTATGCGGCTCTTCAACATCACTCACACCAATGATGGAGGCCATTTTGACCAACTCGACGCCTATTTGGGCATGAAGAGAAAATTTTCCAAGGCTCTGCTACATCACCCACCTTTCAAATGATGGCAGCTGTACTCATTTTTACGGTCCCGTGTCATCCAGGCACACTCTCGCGACGCGTTTCGAACTTTCCAAAGGTTCTCATCAGGCGAATTGGGATGACAACTGTCTCTGTTCCCTCTCCAACTCCGTATGGTAGAGGGCGGGGTGCCCCTCCCACTGCTAAATACCTTTCAACACTGTATGGTGCTTCATAAATCGTTTTTTCAACCTCAATACATTTATTTTTAAATACCTATCAACACTGTATGGTGCTTCATAAATCGTTTTTTCACTATCAACACATTTGTTTTTAATTTTAAAATTTAATAACCATATATAAACAAAGCCCCATCCATCACCATCTGAAGCTCAGAGTTGGAGGACCTGGCGTGTTAGGGGAAATCGATCCAAGATCCGATCCCCGAAGGAATCGGAAATGGTTATGCACTCTCCACCCAACCGCTGACCACTAAAGACGGCTACTGGACGAGACCAGATATATATCATTATTAAAAAATAAAATAGAGGGCTAAAATTGCCAGAGGGTTAAAATTGCCAGGGTTCAAATCAAGAGGGCTATATTAACAAGGGTTTAATTTTATAAAAAAACGAAGGTTAGGTTTTAGGCAGATGTGGTGAGGGGCATATAACTCCCGTCTATTTGGACATATATAACTCCCGTCTATTTGGACATAAGGAGACACTCGACGTCACAGGGGACGGAGAAAAAATTATGCGGCTCTTCAACATCACTCACACCAATGATGGAGGCCATTTTGACCAACTCGACGCCTATTTGGGCATGAAGAGAAAATTTTCCAAGGCTCTGCTACATCACCCACCTTTCAAATGATGGCAGCTGTACTCATTTTTACGGTCCCGTGTCATCCAGGCACACTCTCGCGACGCGTTTCGAACTTTCCAAAGGTTCTCATCAGGCGAATTGGGATGACAACTGTCTCTGTTCCCTCTCCAACTCCGTATGGTAGAGGGCGGGGTGCCCCTCCCACTGCTAAATACCTTTCAACACTGTATGGTGCTTCATAAATCGTTTTTTCAACCTCAATACATTTATTTTTAAATACCTATCAACACTGTATGGTGCTTCATAAATCGTTTTTTCACTATCAACACATTTGTTTTTAATTTTAAAATTTAATAACCATATATAAACAAAGCCCCATCCATCACCATCTGAAGCTCAGAGTTGGAGGACCTGGCGTGTTAGGGGAAATCGATCCAAGATCCGATCCCCGAAGGAATCGGAAATGGTTATGCACTCTCCACCCAACCGCTGACCACTAAAGACGGCTACTGGACGAGACCAGATATATATCATTATTAAAAAATAAAATAGAGGGCTAAAATTGCCAGAGGGTTAAAATTGCCAGGGTTCAAATCAAGAGGGCTATATTAACAAGGGTTTAATTTTATAAAAAAACGAAGGTTAGGTTTTAGGCAGATGTGGTGAGGGGCATATAACTCCCGTCTATTTGGACATATATAACTCCCGTCTATTTGGACATAAGGAGACACTCGACGTCACAGGGGACGGAGAAAAAATTATGCGGCTCTTCAACATCACTCACACCAATGATGGAGGCCATTTTGACCAACTCGACGCCTATTTGGGCATGAAGAGAAAATTTTCCAAGGCTCTGCTACATCACCCACCTTTCAAATGATGGCAGCTGTACTCATTTTTACGGTCCCGTGTCATCCAGGCACACTCTCGCGACGCGTTTCGAACTTTCCAAAGGTTCTCATCAGGCGAATTGGGATGACAACTGTCTCTGTTCCCTCTCCAACTCCGTATGGTAGAGGGCGGGGTGCCCCTCCCACTGCTAAATACCTTTCAACACTGTATGGTGCTTCATAAATCGTTTTTTCAACCTCAATACATTTATTTTTAAATACCTATCAACACTGTATGGTGCTTCATAAATCGTTTTTTCACTATCAACACATTTGTTTTTAATTTTAAAATTTAATAACCATATATAAACAAAGCCCCATCCATCACCATCTGAAGCTCAGAGTTGGAGGACCTGGCGTGTTAGGGGAAATCGATCCAAGATCCGATCCCCGAAGGAATCGGAAATGGTTATGCACTCTCCACCCAACCGCTGACCACTAAAGACGGCTACTGGACGAGACCAGATATATATCATTATTAAAAAATAAAATAGAGGGCTAAAATTGCCAGAGGGTTAAAATTGCCAGGGTTCAAATCAAGAGGGCTATATTAACAAGGGTTTAATTTTATAAAAAAACGAAGGTTAGGTTTTAGGCAGATGTGGTGAGGGGCATATAACTCCCGTCTATTTGGACATATATAACTCCCGTCTATTTGGACATAAGGAGACACTCGACGTCACAGGGGACGGAGAAAAAATTATGCGGCTCTTCAACATCACTCACACCAATGATGGAGGCCATTTTGACCAACTCGACGCCTATTTGGGCATGAAGAGAAAATTTTCCAAGGCTCTGCTACATCACCCACCTTTCAAATGATGGCAGCTGTACTCATTTTTACGGTCCCGTGTCATCCAGGCACACTCTCGCGACGCGTTTCGAACTTTCCAAAGGTTCTCATCAGGCGAATTGGGATGACAACTGTCTCTGTTCCCTCTCCAACTCCGTATGGTAGAGGGCGGGGTGCCCCTCCCACTGCTAAATACCTTTCAACACTGTATGGTGCTTCATAAATCGTTTTTTCAACCTCAATACATTTATTTTTAAATACCTATCAACACTGTATGGTGCTTCATAAATCGTTTTTTCACTATCAACACATTTGTTTTTAATTTTAAAATTTAATAACCATATATAAACAAAGCCCCATCCATCACCATCTGAAGCTCAGAGTTGGAGGACCTGGCGTGTTAGGGGAAATCGATCCAAGATCCGATCCCCGAAGGAATCGGAAATGGTTATGCACTCTCCACCCAACCGCTGACCACTAAAGACGGCTACTGGACGAGACCAGATATATATCATTATTAAAAAATAAAATAGAGGGCTAAAATTGCCAGAGGGTTAAAATTGCCAGGGTTCAAATCAAGAGGGCTATATTAACAAGGGTTTAATTTTATAAAAAAACGAAGGTTAGGTTTTAGGCAGATGTGGTGAGGGGCATATAACTCCCGTCTATTTGGACATATATAACTCCCGTCTATTTGGACATAAGGAGACACTCGACGTCACAGGGGACGGAGAAAAAATTATGCGGCTCTTCAACATCACTCACACCAATGATGGAGGCCATTTTGACCAACTCGACGCCTATTTGGGCATGAAGAGAAAATTTTCCAAGGCTCTGCTACATCACCCACCTTTCAAATGATGGCAGCTGTACTCATTTTTACGGTCCCGTGTCATCCAGGCACACTCTCGCGACGCGTTTCGAACTTTCCAAAGGTTCTCATCAGGCGAATTGGGATGACAACTGTCTCTGTTCCCTCTCCAACTCCGTATGGTAGAGGGCGGGGTGCCCCTCCCACTGCTAAATACCTTTCAACACTGTATGGTGCTTCATAAATCGTTTTTTCAACCTCAATACATTTATTTTTAAATACCTATCAACACTGTATGGTGCTTCATAAATCGTTTTTTCACTATCAACACATTTGTTTTTAATTTTAAAATTTAATAACCATATATAAACAAAGCCCCATCCATCACCATCTGAAGCTCAGAGTTGGAGGACCTGGCGTGTTAGGGGAAATCGATCCAAGATCCGATCCCCGAAGGAATCGGAAATGGTTATGCACTCTCCACCCAACCGCTGACCACTAAAGACGGCTACTGGACGAGACCAGATATATATCATTATTAAAAAATAAAATAGAGGGCTAAAATTGCCAGAGGGTTAAAATTGCCAGGGTTCAAATCAAGAGGGCTATATTAACAAGGGTTTAATTTTATAAAAAAACGAAGGTTAGGTTTTAGGCAGATGTGGTGAGGGGCATATAACTCCCGTCTATTTGGACATATATAACTCCCGTCTATTTGGACATAAGGAGACACTCGACGTCACAGGGGACGGAGAAAAAATTATGCGGCTCTTCAACATCACTCACACCAATGATGGAGGCCATTTTGACCAACTCGACGCCTATTTGGGCATGAAGAGAAAATTTTCCAAGGCTCTGCTACATCACCCACCTTTCAAATGATGGCAGCTGTACTCATTTTTACGGTCCCGTGTCATCCAGGCACACTCTCGCGACGCGTTTCGAACTTTCCAAAGGTTCTCATCAGGCGAATTGGGATGACAACTGTCTCTGTTCCCTCTCCAACTCCGTATGGTAGAGGGCGGGGTGCCCCTCCCACTGCTAAATACCTTTCAACACTGTATGGTGCTTCATAAATCGTTTTTTCAACCTCAATACATTTATTTTTAAATACCTATCAACACTGTATGGTGCTTCATAAATCGTTTTTTCACTATCAACACATTTGTTTTTAATTTTAAAATTTAATAACCATATATAAACAAAGCCCCATCCATCACCATCTGAAGCTCAGAGTTGGAGGACCTGGCGTGTTAGGGGAAATCGATCCAAGATCCGATCCCCGAAGGAATCGGAAATGGTTATGCACTCTCCACCCAACCGCTGACCACTAAAGACGGCTACTGGACGAGACCAGATATATATCATTATTAAAAAATAAAATAGAGGGCTAAAATTGCCAGAGGTGTACTTCACAATCAAGAGGGCTATATTAACAAGGGTTTAATTTTATAAAAAAACGAAGGTTAGGTTTTAGGCAGATGTGGTGAGGGGCATATAACTCCCGTCTATTTGGACATATATAACTCCCGTCTATTTGGACATAAGGAGACACTCGACGTCACAGGGGACGGAGAAAAAATTATGCGGCTCTTCAACATCACTCACACCAATGATGGAGGCCATTTTGACCAACTCGACGCCTATTTGGGCATGAAGAGAAAATTTTCCAAGGCTCTGCTACATCACCCACCTTTCAAATGATGGCAGCTGTACTCATTTTTACGGTCCCGTGTCATCCAGGCACACTCTCGCGACGCGTTTCGAACTTTCCAAAGGTTCTCATCAGGCGAATTGGGATGACAACTGTCTCTGTTCCCTCTCCAACTCCGTATGGTAGAGGGCGGGGTGCCCCTCCCACTGCTAAATACCTTTCAACACTGTATGGTGCTTCATAAATCGTTTTTTCAACCTCAATACATTTATTTTTAAATACCTATCAACACTGTATGGTGCTTCATAAATCGTTTTTTCACTATCAACACATTTGTTTTTAATTTTAAAATTTAATAACCATATATAAACAAAGCCCCATCCATCACCATCTGAAGCTCAGAGTTGGAGGACCTGGCGTGTTAGGGGAAATCGATCCAAGATCCGATCCCCGAAGGAATCGGAAATGGTTATGCACTCTCCACCCAACCGCTGACCACTAAAGACGGCTACTGGACGAGACCAGATATATATCATTATTAAAAAATAAAATAGAGGGCTAAAATTGCCAGAGGTAAAATTGCCAGGGTTCAAATCAAGAGGGCTATATTAACAAGGGTTTAATTTTATAAAAAAACGAAGGTTAGGTTTTAGGCAGATGTGGTGAGGGGCATATAACTCCCGTCTATTTGGACATATATAACTCCCGTCTATTTGGACATAAGGAGACACTCGACGTCACAGGGGACGGAGAAAAAATTATGCGGCTCTTCAACATCACTCACACCAATGATGGAGGCCATTTTGACCAACTCGACGCCTATTTGGGCATGAAGAGAAAATTTTCCAAGGCTCTGCTACATCACCCACCTTTCAAATGATGGCAGCTGTACTCATTTTTACGGTCCCGTGTCATCCAGGCACACTCTCGCGACGCGTTTCGAACTTTCCAAAGGTTCTCATCAGGCGAATTGGGATGACAACTGTCTCTGTTCCCTCTCCAACTCCGTATGGTAGAGGGCGGGGTGCCCCTCCCACTGCTAAATACCTTTCAACACTGTATGGTGCTTCATAAATCGTTTTTTCAACCTCAATACATTTATTTTTAAATACCTATCAACACTGTATGGTGCTTCATAAATCGTTTTTTCACTATCAACACATTTGTTTTTAATTTTAAAATTTAATAACCATATATAAACAAAGCCCCATCCATCACCATCTGAAGCTCAGAGTTGGAGGACCTGGCGTGTTAGGGGAAATCGATCCAAGATCCGATCCCCGAAGGAATCGGAAATGGTTATGCACTCTCCACCCAACCGCTGACCACTAAAGACGGCTACTGGACGAGACCAGATATATATCATTATTAAAAAATAAAATAGAGGGCTAAAATTGCCAGAGGTAAAATTGCCAGGGTTCAAATCAAGAGGGCTATATTAACAAGGGTTTAATTTTATAAAAAAACGAAGGTTAGGTTTTAGGCAGATGTGGTGAGGGGCATATAACTCCCGTCTATTTGGACATATATAACTCCCGTCTATTTGGACATAAGGAGACACTCGACGTCACAGGGGACGGAGAAAAAATTATGCGGCTCTTCAACATCACTCACACCAATGATGGAGGCCATTTTGACCAACTCGACGCCTATTTGGGCATGAAGAGAAAATTTTCCAAGGCTCTGCTACATCACCCACCTTTCAAATGATGGCAGCTGTACTCATTTTTACGGTCCCGTGTCATCCAGGCACACTCTCGCGACGCGTTTCGAACTTTCCAAAGGTTCTCATCAGGCGAATTGGGATGACAACTGTCTCTGTTCCCTCTCCAACTCCGTATGGTAGAGGGCGGGGTGCCCCTCCCACTGCTAAATACCTTTCAACACTGTATGGTGCTTCATAAATCGTTTTTTCAACCTCAATACATTTATTTTTAAATACCTATCAACACTGTATGGTGCTTCATAAATCGTTTTTTCACTATCAACACATTTGTTTTTAATTTTAAAATTTAATAACCATATATAAACAAAGCCCCATCCATCACCATCTGAAGCTCAGAGTTGGAGGACCTGGCGTGTTAGGGGAAATCGATCCAAGATCCGATCCCCGAAGGAATCGGAAATGGTTATGCACTCTCCACCCAACCGCTGACCACTAAAGACGGCTACTGGACGAGACCAGATATATATCATTATTAAAAAATAAAATAGAGGGCTAAAATTGCCAGAGGGTTAAAATTGCCAGGGTTCAAATCAAGAGGGCTATATTAACAAGGGTTTAATTTTATAAAAAAACGAAGGTTAGGTTTTAGGCAGATGTGGTGAGGGGCATATAACTCCCGTCTATTTGGACATATATAACTCCCGTCTATTTGGACATAAGGAGACACTCGACGTCACAGGGGACGGAGAAAAAATTATGCGGCTCTTCAACATCACTCACACCAATGATGGAGGCCATTTTGACCAACTCGACGCCTATTTGGGCATGAAGAGAAAATTTTCCAAGGCTCTGCTACATCACCCACCTTTCAAATGATGGCAGCTGTACTCATTTTTACGGTCCCGTGTCATCCAGGCACACTCTCGCGACGCGTTTCGAACTTTCCAAAGGTTCTCATCAGGCGAATTGGGATGACAACTGTCTCTGTTCCCTCTCCAACTCCGTATGGTAGAGGGCGGGGTGCCCCTCCCACTGCTAAATACCTTTCAACACTGTATGGTGCTTCATAAATCGTTTTTTCAACCTCAATACATTTATTTTTAAATACCTATCAACACTGTATGGTGCTTCATAAATCGTTTTTTCACTATCAACACATTTGTTTTTAATTTTAAAATTTAATAACCATATATAAACAAAGCCCCATCCATCACCATCTGAAGCTCAGAGTTGGAGGACCTGGCGTGTTAGGGGAAATCGATCCAAGATCCGATCCCCGAAGGAATCGGAAATGGTTATGCACTCTCCACCCAACCGCTGACCACTAAAGACGGCTACTGGACGAGACCAGATATATATCATTATTAAAAAATAAAATAGAGGGCTAAAATTGCCAGAGGGTTAAAATTGCCAGGGTTCAAATCAAGAGGGCTATATTAACAAGGGTTTAATTTTATAAAAAAACGAAGGTTAGGTTTTAGGCAGATGTGGTGAGGGGCATATAACTCCCGTCTATTTGGACATATATAACTCCCGTCTATTTGGACATAAGGAGACACTCGACGTCACAGGGGACGGAGAAAAAATTATGCGGCTCTTCAACATCACTCACACCAATGATGGAGGCCATTTTGACCAACTCGACGCCTATTTGGGCATGAAGAGAAAATTTTCCAAGGCTCTGCTACATCACCCACCTTTCAAATGATGGCAGCTGTACTCATTTTTACGGTCCCGTGTCATCCAGGCACACTCTCGCGACGCGTTTCGAACTTTCCAAAGGTTCTCATCAGGCGAATTGGGATGACAACTGTCTCTGTTCCCTCTCCAACTCCGTATGGTAGAGGGCGGGGTGCCCCTCCCACTGCTAAATACCTTTCAACACTGTATGGTGCTTCATAAATCGTTTTTTCAACCTCAATACATTTATTTTTAAATACCTATCAACACTGTATGGTGCTTCATAAATCGTTTTTTCACTATCAACACATTTGTTTTTAATTTTAAAATTTAATAACCATATATAAACAAAGCCCCATCCATCACCATCTGAAGCTCAGAGTTGGAGGACCTGGCGTGTTAGGGGAAATCGATCCAAGATCCGATCCCCGAAGGAATCGGAAATGGTTATGCACTCTCCACCCAACCGCTGACCACTAAAGACGGCTACTGGACGAGACCAGATATATATCATTATTAAAAAATAAAATAGAGGGCTAAAATTGCCAGAGGGTTAAAATTGCCAGGGTTCAAATCAAGAGGGCTATATTAACAAGGGTTTAATTTTATAAAAAAACGAAGGTTAGGTTTTAGGCAGATGTGGTGAGGGGCATATAACTCCCGTCTATTTGGACATATATAACTCCCGTCTATTTGGACATAAGGAGACACTCGACGTCACAGGGGACGGAGAAAAAATTATGCGGCTCTTCAACATCACTCACACCAATGATGGAGGCCATTTTGACCAACTCGACGCCTATTTGGGCATGAAGAGAAAATTTTCCAAGGCTCTGCTACATCACCCACCTTTCAAATGATGGCAGCTGTACTCATTTTTACGGTCCCGTGTCATCCAGGCACACTCTCGCGACGCGTTTCGAACTTTCCAAAGGTTCTCATCAGGCGAATTGGGATGACAACTGTCTCTGTTCCCTCTCCAACTCCGTATGGTAGAGGGCGGGGTGCCCCTCCCACTGCTAAATACCTTTCAACACTGTATGGTGCTTCATAAATCGTTTTTTCAACCTCAATACATTTATTTTTAAATACCTATCAACACTGTATGGTGCTTCATAAATCGTTTTTTCACTATCAACACATTTGTTTTTAATTTTAAAATTTAATAACCATATATAAACAAAGCCCCATCCATCACCATCTGAAGCTCAGAGTTGGAGGACCTGGCGTGTTAGGGGAAATCGATCCAAGATCCGATCCCCGAAGGAATCGGAAATGGTTATGCACTCTCCACCCAACCGCTGACCACTAAAGACGGCTACTGGACGAGACCAGATATATATCATTATTAAAAAATAAAATAGAGGGCTAAAATTGCCAGAGGGTTAAAATTGCCAGGGTTCAAATCAAGAGGGCTATATTAACAAGGGTTTAATTTTATAAAAAAACGAAGGTTAGGTTTTAGGCAGATGTGGTGAGGGGCATATAACTCCCGTCTATTTGGACATATATAACTCCCGTCTATTTGGACATAAGGAGACACTCGACGTCACAGGGGACGGAGAAAAAATTATGCGGCTCTTCAACATCACTCACACCAATGATGGAGGCCATTTTGACCAACTCGACGCCTATTTGGGCATGAAGAGAAAATTTTCCAAGGCTCTGCTACATCACCCACCTTTCAAATGATGGCAGCTGTACTCATTTTTACGGTCCCGTGTCATCCAGGCACACTCTCGCGACGCGTTTCGAACTTTCCAAAGGTTCTCATCAGGCGAATTGGGATGACAACTGTCTCTGTTCCCTCTCCAACTCCGTATGGTAGAGGGCGGGGTGCCCCTCCCACTGCTAAATACCTTTCAACACTGTATGGTGCTTCATAAATCGTTTTTTCAACCTCAATACATTTATTTTTAAATACCTATCAACACTGTATGGTGCTTCATAAATCGTTTTTTCACTATCAACACATTTGTTTTTAATTTTAAAATTTAATAACCATATATAAACAAAGCCCCATCCATCACCATCTGAAGCTCAGAGTTGGAGGACCTGGCGTGTTAGGGGAAATCGATCCAAGATCCGATCCCCGAAGGAATCGGAAATGGTTATGCACTCTCCACCCAACCGCTGACCACTAAAGACGGCTACTGGACGAGACCAGATATATATCATTATTAAAAAATAAAATAGAGGGCTAAAATTGCCAGAGGGTTAAAATTGCCAGGGTTCAAATCAAGAGGGCTATATTAACAAGGGTTTAATTTTATAAAAAAACGAAGGTTAGGTTTTAGGCAGATGTGGTGAGGGGCATATAACTCCCGTCTATTTGGACATATATAACTCCCGTCTATTTGGACATAAGGAGACACTCGACGTCACAGGGGACGGAGAAAAAATTATGCGGCTCTTCAACATCACTCACACCAATGATGGAGGCCATTTTGACCAACTCGACGCCTATTTGGGCATGAAGAGAAAATTTTCCAAGGCTCTGCTACATCACCCACCTTTCAAATGATGGCAGCTGTACTCATTTTTACGGTCCCGTGTCATCCAGGCACACTCTCGCGACGCGTTTCGAACTTTCCAAAGGTTCTCATCAGGCGAATTGGGATGACAACTGTCTCTGTTCCCTCTCCAACTCCGTATGGTAGAGGGCGGGGTGCCCCTCCCACTGCTAAATACCTTTCAACACTGTATGGTGCTTCATAAATCGTTTTTTCAACCTCAATACATTTATTTTTAAATACCTATCAACACTGTATGGTGCTTCATCAACACATTTGTTTTTAATTTTAAAATTTAATAACCATATATAAACAAAGCCCCATCCATCACCATCTGAAGCTCAGAGTTGGAGGACCTGGCGTGTTAGGGGAAATCGATCCAAGATCCGATCCCCGAAGGAATCGGAAATGGTTATGCACTCTCCACCCAACCGCTGACCACTAAAGACGGCTACTGGACGAGACCAGATATATATCATTATTAAAAAATAAAATAGAGGGCTAAAATTGCCAGAGGGTTAAAATTGCCAGGGTTCAAATCAAGAGGGCTATATTAACAAGGGTTTAATTTTATAAAAAAACGAAGGTTAGGTTTTAGGCAGATGTGGTGAGGGGCATATAACTCCCGTCTATTTGGACATATATAACTCCCGTCTATTTGGACATAAGGAGACACTCGACGTCACAGGGGACGGAGAAAAAATTATGCGGCTCTTCAACATCACTCACACCAATGATGGAGGCCATTTTGACCAACTCGACGCCTATTTGGGCATGAAGAGAAAATTTTCCAAGGCTCTGCTACATCACCCACCTTTCAAATGATGGCAGCTGTACTCATTTTTACGGTCCCGTGTCATCCAGGCACACTCTCGCGACGCGTTTCGAACTTTCCAAAGGTTCTCATCAGGCGAATTGGGATGACAACTGTCTCTGTTCCCTCTCCAACTCCGTATGGTAGAGGGCGGGGTGCCCCTCCCACTGCTAAATACCTTTCAACACTGTATGGTGCTTCATAAATCGTTTTTTCAACCTCAATACATTTATTTTTAAATACCTATCAACACTGTATGGTGCTTCATAAATCGTTTTTTCACTATCAACACATTTGTTTTTAATTTTAAAATTTAATAACCATATATAAACAAAGCCCCATCCATCACCATCTGAAGCTCAGAGTTGGAGGACCTGGCGTGTTAGGGGAAATCGATCCAAGATCCGATCCCCGAAGGAATCGGAAATGGTTATGCACTCTCCACCCAACCGCTGACCACTAAAGACGGCTACTGGACGAGACCAGATATATATCATTATTAAAAAATAAAATAGAGGGCTAAAATTGCCAGAGGGTTAAAATTGCCAGGGTTCAAATCAAGAGGGCTATATTAACAAGGGTTTAATTTTATAAAAAAACGAAGGTTAGGTTTTAGGCAGATGTGGTGAGGGGCATATAACTCCCGTCTATTTGGACATATATAACTCCCGTCTATTTGGACATAAGGAGACACTCGACGTCACAGGGGACGGAGAAAAAATTATGCGGCTCTTCAACATCACTCACACCAATGATGGAGGCCATTTTGACCAACTCGACGCCTATTTGGGCATGAAGAGAAAATTTTCCAAGGCTCTGCTACATCACCCACCTTTCAAATGATGGCAGCTGTACTCATTTTTACGGTCCCGTGTCATCCAGGCACACTCTCGCGACGCGTTTCGAACTTTCCAAAGGTTCTCATCAGGCGAATTGGGATGACAACTGTCTCTGTTCCCTCTCCAACTCCGTATGGTAGAGGGCGGGGTGCCCCTCCCACTGCTAAATACCTTTCAACACTGTATGGTGCTTCATAAATCGTTTTTTCAACCTCAATACATTTATTTTTAAATACCTATCAACACTGTATGGTGCTTCATAAATCGTTTTTTCACTATCAACACATTTGTTTTTAATTTTAAAATTTAATAACCATATATAAACAAAGCCCCATCCATCACCATCTGAAGCTCAGAGTTGGAGGACCTGGCGTGTTAGGGGAAATCGATCCAAGATCCGATCCCCGAAGGAATCGGAAATGGTTATGCACTCTCCACCCAACCGCTGACCACTAAAGACGGCTACTGGACGAGACCAGATATATATCATTATTAAAAAATAAAATAGAGGGCTAAAATTGCCAGAGGGTTAAAATTGCCAGGGTTCAAATCAAGAGGGCTATATTAACAAGGGTTTAATTTTATAAAAAAACGAAGGTTAGGTTTTAGGCAGATGTGGTGAGGGGCATATAACTCCCGTCTATTTGGACATATATAACTCCCGTCTATTTGGACATAAGGAGACACTCGACGTCACAGGGGACGGAGAAAAAATTATGCGGCTCTTCAACATCACTCACACCAATGATGGAGGCCATTTTGACCAACTCGACGCCTATTTGGGCATGAAGAGAAAATTTTCCAAGGCTCTGCTACATCACCCACCTTTCAAATGATGGCAGCTGTACTCATTTTTACGGTCCCGTGTCATCCAGGCACACTCTCGCGACGCGTTTCGAACTTTCCAAAGGTTCTCATCAGGCGAATTGGGATGACAACTGTCTCTGTTCCCTCTCCAACTCCGTATGGTAGAGGGCGGGGTGCCCCTCCCACTGCTAAATACCTTTCAACACTGTATGGTGCTTCATAAATCGTTTTTTCAACCTCAATACATTTATTTTTAAATACCTATCAACACTGTATGGTGCTTCATATTTTTTCACTATCAACACATTTGTTTTTAATTTTAAAATTTAATAACCATATATAAACAAAGCCCCATCCATCACCATCTGAAGCTCAGAGTTGGAGGACCTGGCGTGTTAGGGGAAATCGATCCAAGATCCGATCCCCGAAGGAATCGGAAATGGTTATGCACTCTCCACCCAACCGCTGACCACTAAAGACGGCTACTGGACGAGACCAGATATATATCATTATTAAAAAATAAAATAGAGGGCTAAAATTGCCAGAGGGTTAAAATTGCCAGGGTTCAAATCAAGAGGGCTATATTAACAAGGGTTTAATTTTATAAAAAAACGAAGGTTAGGTTTTAGGCAGATGTGGTGAGGGGCATATAACTCCCGTCTATTTGGACATATATAACTCCCGTCTATTTGGACATAAGGAGACACTCGACGTCACAGGGGACGGAGAAAAAATTATGCGGCTCTTCAACATCACTCACACCAATGATGGAGGCCATTTTGACCAACTCGACGCCTATTTGGGCATGAAGAGAAAATTTTCCAAGGCTCTGCTACATCACCCACCTTTCAAATGATGGCAGCTGTACTCATTTTTACGGTCCCGTGTCATCCAGGCACACTCTCGCGACGCGTTTCGAACTTTCCAAAGGTTCTCATCAGGCGAATTGGGATGACAACTGTCTCTGTTCCCTCTCCAACTCCGTATGGTAGAGGGCGGGGTGCCCCTCCCACTGCTAAATACCTTTCAACACTGTATGGTGCTTCATAAATCGTTTTTTCAACCTCAATACATTTATTTTTAAATACCTATCAACACTGTATGGTGCTTCATAAATCGTTTTTTCACTATCAACACATTTGTTTTTAATTTTAAAATTTAATAACCATATATAAACAAAGCCCCATCCATCACCATCTGAAGCTCAGAGTTGGAGGACCTGGCGTGTTAGGGGAAATCGATCCAAGATCCGATCCCCGAAGGAATCGGAAATGGTTATGCACTCTCCACCCAACCGCTGACCACTAAAGACGGCTACTGGACGAGACCAGATATATATCATTATTAAAAAATAAAATAGAGGGCTAAAATTGCCAGAGGGTTAAAATTGCCAGGGTTCAAATCAAGAGGGCTATATTAACAAGGGTTTAATTTTATAAAAAAACGAAGGTTAGGTTTTAGGCAGATGTGGTGAGGGGCATATAACTCCCGTCTATTTGGACATATATAACTCCCGTCTATTTGGACATAAGGAGACACTCGACGTCACAGGGGACGGAGAAAAAATTATGCGGCTCTTCAACATCACTCACACCAATGATGGAGGCCATTTTGACCAACTCGACGCCTATTTGGGCATGAAGAGAAAATTTTCCAAGGCTCTGCTACATCACCCACCTTTCAAATGATGGCAGCTGTACTCATTTTTACGGTCCCGTGTCATCCAGGCACACTCTCGCGACGCGTTTCGAACTTTCCAAAGGTTCTCATCAGGCGAATTGGGATGACAACTGTCTCTGTTCCCTCTCCAACTCCGTATGGTAGAGGGCGGGGTGCCCCTCCCACTGCTAAATACCTTTCAACACTGTATGGTGCTTCATAAATCGTTTTTTCAACCTCAATACATTTATTTTTAAATACCTATCAACACTGTATGGTGCTTCATAAATCGTTTTTTCACTATCAACACATTTGTTTTTAATTTTAAAATTTAATAACCATATATAAACAAAGCCCCATCCATCACCATCTGAAGCTCAGAGTTGGAGGACCTGGCGTGTTAGGGGAAATCGATCCAAGATCCGATCCCCGAAGGAATCGGAAATGGTTATGCACTCTCCACCCAACCGCTGACCACTAAAGACGGCTACTGGACGAGACCAGATATATATCATTATTAAAAAATAAAATAGAGGGCTAAAATTGCCAGAGGGTTAAAATTGCCAGGGTTCAAATCAAGAGGGCTATATTAACAAGGGTTTAATTTTATAAAAAAACGAAGGTTAGGTTTTAGGCAGATGTGGTGAGGGGCATATAACTCCCGTCTATTTGGACATATATAACTCCCGTCTATTTGGACATAAGGAGACACTCGACGTCACAGGGGACGGAGAAAAAATTATGCGGCTCTTCAACATCACTCACACCAATGATGGAGGCCATTTTGACCAACTCGACGCCTATTTGGGCATGAAGAGAAAATTTTCCAAGGCTCTGCTACATCACCCACCTTTCAAATGATGGCAGCTGTACTCATTTTTACGGTCCCGTGTCATCCAGGCACACTCTCGCGACGCGTTTCGAACTTTCCAAAGGTTCTCATCAGGCGAATTGGGATGACAACTGTCTCTGTTCCCTCTCCAACTCCGTATGGTAGAGGGCGGGGTGCCCCTCCCACTGCTAAATACCTTTCAACACTGTATGGTGCTTCATAAATCGTTTTTTCAACCTCAATACATTTATTTTTAAATACCTATCAACACTGTATGGTGCTTCATAAATCGTTTTTTCACTATCAACACATTTGTTTTTAATTTTAAAATTTAATAACCATATATAAACAAAGCCCCATCCATCACCATCTGAAGCTCAGAGTTGGAGGACCTGGCGTGTTAGGGGAAATCGATCCAAGATCCGATCCCCGAAGGAATCGGAAATGGTTATGCACTCTCCACCCAACCGCTGACCACTAAAGACGGCTACTGGACGAGACCAGATATATATCATTATTAAAAAATAAAATAGAGGGCTAAAATTGCCAGAGGGTTAAAATTGCCAGGGTTCAAATCAAGAGGGCTATATTAACAAGGGTTTAATTTTATAAAAAAACGAAGGTTAGGTTTTAGGCAGATGTGGTGAGGGGCATATAACTCCCGTCTATTTGGACATATATAACTCCCGTCTATTTGGACATAAGGAGACACTCGACGTCACAGGGGACGGAGAAAAAATTATGCGGCTCTTCAACATCACTCACACCAATGATGGAGGCCATTTTGACCAACTCGACGCCTATTTGGGCATGAAGAGAAAATTTTCCAAGGCTCTGCTACATCACCCACCTTTCAAATGATGGCAGCTGTACTCATTTTTACGGTCCCGTGTCATCCAGGCACACTCTCGCGACGCGTTTCGAACTTTCCAAAGGTTCTCATCAGGCGAATTGGGATGACAACTGTCTCTGTTCCCTCTCCAACTCCGTATGGTAGAGGGCGGGGTGCCCCTCCCACTGCTAAATACCTTTCAACACTGTATGGTGCTTCATAAATCGTTTTTTCAACCTCAATACATTTATTTTTAAATACCTATCAACACTGTATGGTGCTTCATAAATCGTTTTTTCACTATCAACACATTTGTTTTTAATTTTAAAATTTAATAACCATATATAAACAAAGCCCCATCCATCACCATCTGAAGCTCAGAGTTGGAGGACCTGGCGTGTTAGGGGAAATCGATCCAAGATCCGATCCCCGAAGGAATCGGAAATGGTTATGCACTCTCCACCCAACCGCTGACCACTAAAGACGGCTACTGGACGAGACCAGATATATATCATTATTAAAAAATAAAATAGAGGGCTAAAATTGCCAGAGGGTTAAAATTGCCAGGGTTCAAATCAAGAGGGCTATATTAACAAGGGTTTAATTTTATAAAAAAACGAAGGTTAGGTTTTAGGCAGATGTGGTGAGGGGCATATAACTCCCGTCTATTTGGACATATATAACTCCCGTCTATTTGGACATAAGGAGACACTCGACGTCACAGGGGACGGAGAAAAAATTATGCGGCTCTTCAACATCACTCACACCAATGATGGAGGCCATTTTGACCAACTCGACGCCTATTTGGGCATGAAGAGAAAATTTTCCAAGGCTCTGCTACATCACCCACCTTTCAAATGATGGCAGCTGTACTCATTTTTACGGTCCCGTGTCATCCAGGCACACTCTCGCGACGCGTTTCGAACTTTCCAAAGGTTCTCATCAGGCGAATTGGGATGACAACTGTCTCTGTTCCCTCTCCAACTCCGTATGGTAGAGGGCGGGGTGCCCCTCCCACTGCTAAATACCTTTCAACACTGTATGGTGCTTCATAAATCGTTTTTTCAACCTCAATACATTTATTTTTAAATACCTATCAACACTGTATGGTGCTTCATAAATCGTTTTTTCACTATCAACACATTTGTTTTTAATTTTAAAATTTAATAACCATATATAAACAAAGCCCCATCCATCACCATCTGAAGCTCAGAGTTGGAGGACCTGGCGTGTTAGGGGAAATCGATCCAAGATCCGATCCCCGAAGGAATCGGAAATGGTTATGCACTCTCCACCCAACCGCTGACCACTAAAGACGGCTACTGGACGAGACCAGATATATATCATTATTAAAAAATAAAATAGAGGGCTAAAATTGCCAGAGGGTTAAAATTGCCAGGGTTCAAATCAAGAGGGCTATATTAACAAGGGTTTAATTTTATAAAAAAACGAAGGTTAGGTTTTAGGCAGATGTGGTGAGGGGCATATAACTCCCGTCTATTTGGACATATATAACTCCCGTCTATTTGGACATAAGGAGACACTCGACGTCACAGGGGACGGAGAAAAAATTATGCGGCTCTTCAACATCACTCACACCAATGATGGAGGCCATTTTGACCAACTCGACGCCTATTTGGGCATGAAGAGAAAATTTTCCAAGGCTCTGCTACATCACCCACCTTTCAAATGATGGCAGCTGTACTCATTTTTACGGTCCCGTGTCATCCAGGCACACTCTCGCGACGCGTTTCGAACTTTCCAAAGGTTCTCATCAGGCGAATTGGGATGACAACTGTCTCTGTTCCCTCTCCAACTCCGTATGGTAGAGGGCGGGGTGCCCCTCCCACTGCTAAATACCTTTCAACACTGTATGGTGCTTCATAAATCGTTTTTTTCAACCTCAATACATTTATTTTTAAATACCTATCAACACTGTATGGTGCTTCATAAATCGTTTTTTCACTATCAACACATTTGTTTTTAATTTTAAAATTTAATAACCATATATAAACAAAGCCCCATCCATCACCATCTGAAGCTCAGAGTTGGAGGACCTGGCGTGTTAGGGGAAATCGATCCAAGATCCGATCCCCGAAGGAATCGGAAATGGTTATGCACTCTCCACCCAACCGCTGACCACTAAAGACGGCTACTGGACGAGACCAGATATATATCATTATTAAAAAATAAAATAGAGGGCTAAAATTGCCAGAGGGTTAAAATTGCCAGGGTTCAAATCAAGAGGGCTATATTAACAAGGGTTTAATTTTATAAAAAACGAAGGTTAGGTTTTAGGCAGATGTGGTGAGGGGCATATAACTCCCGTCTATTTGGACATATATAACTCCCGTCTATTTGGACATAAGGAGACACTCGACGTCACAGGGGACGGAGAAAAAATTATGCGGCTCTTCAACATCACTCACACCAATGATGGAGGCCATTTTGACCAACTCGACGCCTATTTGGGCATGAAGAGAAAATTTTCCAAGGCTCTGCTACATCACCCACCTTTCAAATGATGGCAGCTGTACTCATTTTTACGGTCCCGTGTCATCCAGGCACACTCTCGCGACGCGTTTCGAACTTTCCAAAGGTTCTCATCAGGCGAATTGGGATGACAACTGTCTCTGTTCCCTCTCCAACTCCGTATGGTAGAGGGCGGGGTGCCCCTCCCACTGCTAAATACCTTTTCAACACTGTATGGTGCTTCATAAATCGTTTTTTCAACCTCAATACATTTATTTTTAAATACCTATCAACACTGTATGGTGCTTCATAAATCGTTTTTTCACTATCAACACATTTGTTTTTAATTTTAAAATTTAATAACCATATATAAACAAAGCCCCATCCATCACCATCTGAAGCTCAGAGTTGGAGGACCTGGCGTGTTAGGGGAAATCGATCCAAGATCCGATCCCCGAAGGAATCGGAAATGGTTATGCACTCTCCACCCAACCGCTGACCACTAAAGACGGCTACTGGACGAGACCAGATATATATCATTATTAAAAAATAAAATAGAGGGCTAAAATTGCCAGAGGGTTAAAATTGCCAGGGTTCAAATCAAGAGGGCTATATTAACAAGGGTTTAATTTTATAAAAAAACGAAGGTTAGGTTTTAGGCAGATGTGGTGAGGGGCATATAACTCCCGTCTATTTGGACATATATAACTCCCGTCTATTTGGACATAAGGAGACACTCGACGTCACAGGGGACGGAGAAAAAATTATGCGGCTCTTCAACATCACTCACACCAATGATGGAGGCCATTTTGACCAACTCGACGCCTATTTGGGCATGAAGAGAAAATTTTCCAAGGCTCTGCTACATCACCCACCTTTCAAATGATGGCAGCTGTACTCATTTTTACGGTCCCGTGTCATCCAGGCACACTCTCGCGACGCGTTTCGAACTTTCCAAAGGTTCTCATCAGGCGAATTGGGATGACAACTGTCTCTGTTCCCTCTCCAACTCCGTATGGTAGAGGGCGGGGTGCCCCTCCCACTGCTAAATACCTTTCAACACTGTATGGTGCTTCATAAATCGTTTTTTCAACCTCAATACATTTATTTTTAAATACCTATCAACACTGTATGGTGCTTCATAAATCGTTTTTTCACTATCAACACATTTGTTTTTAATTTTAAAATTTAATAACCATATATAAACAAAGCCCCATCCATCACCATCTGAAGCTCAGAGTTGGAGGACCTGGCGTGTTAGGGGAAATCGATCCAAGATCCGATCCCCGAAGGAATCGGAAATGGTTATGCACTCTCCACCCAACCGCTGACCACTAAAGACGGCTACTGGACGAGACCAGATATATATCATTATTAAAAAATAAAATAGAGGGCTAAAATTGCCAGAGGGTTAAAATTGCCAGGGTTCAAATCAAGAGGGCTATATTAACAAGGGTTTAATTTTATAAAAAAACGAAGGTTAGGTTTTAGGCAGATGTGGTGAGGGGCATATAACTCCCGTCTATTTGGACATATATAACTCCCGTCTATTTGGACATAAGGAGACACTCGACGTCACAGGGGACGGAGAAAAAATTATGCGGCTCTTCAACATCACTCACACCAATGATGGAGGCCATTTTGACCAACTCGACGCCTATTTGGGCATGAAGAGAAAATTTTCCAAGGCTCTGCTACATCACCCACCTTTCAAATGATGGCAGCTGTACTCATTTTTACGGTCCCGTGTCATCCAGGCACACTCTCGCGACGCGTTTCGAACTTTCCAAAGGTTCTCATCAGGCGAATTGGGATGACAACTGTCTCTGTTCCCTCTCCAACTCCGTATGGTAGAGGGCGGGGTGCCCCTCCCACTGCTAAATACCTTTCAACACTGTATGGTGCTTCATAAATCGTTTTTTCAACCTCAATACATTTATTTTTAAATACCTATCAACACTGTATGGTGCTTCATAAATCGTTTTTTCACTATCAACACATTTGTTTTTAATTTTAAAATTTAATAACCATATATAAACAAAGCCCCATCCATCACCATCTGAAGCTCAGAGTTGGAGGACCTGGCGTGTTAGGGGAAATCGATCCAAGATCCGATCCCCGAAGGAATCGGAAATGGTTATGCACTCTCCACCCAACCGCTGACCACTAAAGACGGCTACTGGACGAGACCAGATATATATCATTATTAAAAATAAAATAGAGGGCTAAAATTGCCAGAGGGTTAAAATTGCCAGGGTTCAAATCAAGAGGGCTATATTAACAAGGGTTTAATTTTATAAAAAAACGAAGGTTAGGTTTTAGGCAGATGTGGTGAGGGGCATATAACTCCCGTCTATTTGGACATATATAACTCCCGTCTATTTGGACATAAGGAGACACTCGACGTCACAGGGGACGGAGAAAAAATTATGCGGCTCTTCAACATCACTCACACCAATGATGGAGGCCATTTTGACCAACTCGACGCCTATTTGGGCATGAAGAGAAAATTTTCCAAGGCTCTGCTACATCACCCACCTTTCAAATGATGGCAGCTGTACTCATTTTTACGGTCCCGTGTCATCCAGGCACACTCTCGCGACGCGTTTCGAACTTTCCAAAGGTTCTCATCAGGCGAATTGGGATGACAACTGTCTCTGTTCCCTCTCCAACTCCGTATGGTAGAGGGCGGGGTGCCCCTCCCACTGCTAAATACCTTTCAACACTGTATGGTGCTTCATAAATCGTTTTTTCAACCTCAATACATTTATTTTTAAATACCTATCAACACTGTATGGTGCTTCATAAATCGTTTTTTCACTATCAACACATTTGTTTTTAATTTTAAAATTTAATAACCATATATAAACAAAGCCCCATCCATCACCATCTGAAGCTCAGAGTTGGAGGACCTGGCGTGTTAGGGGAAATCGATCCAAGATCCGATCCCCGAAGGAATCGGAAATGGTTATGCACTCTCCACCCAACCGCTGACCACTAAAGACGGCTACTGGACGAGACCAGATATATATCATTATTAAAAAATAAAATAGAGGGCTAAAATTGCCAGAGGGTTAAAATTGCCAGGGTTCAAATCAAGAGGGCTATATTAACAAGGGTTTAATTTTATAAAAAAACGAAGGTTAGGTTTTAGGCAGATGTGGTGAGGGGCATATAACTCCCGTCTATTTGGACATATATAACTCCCGTCTATTTGGACATAAGGAGACACTCGACGTCACAGGGGACGGAGAAAAAATTATGCGGCTCTTCAACATCACTCACACCAATGATGGAGGCCATTTTGACCAACTCGACGCCTATTTGGGCATGAAGAGAAAATTTTCCAAGGCTCTGCTACATCACCCACCTTTCAAATGATGGCAGCTGTACTCATTTTTACGGTCCCGTGTCATCCAGGCACACTCTCGCGACGCGTTTCGAACTTTCCAAAGGTTCTCATCAGGCGAATTGGGATGACAACTGTCTCTGTTCCCTCTCCAACTCCGTATGGTAGAGGGCGGGGTGCCCCTCCCACTGCTAAATACCTTTCAACACTGTATGGTGCTTCATAAATCGTTTTTTCAACCTCAATACATTTATTTTTAAATACCTATCAACACTGTATGGTGCTTCATAAATCGTTTTTTCACTATCAACACATTTGTTTTTAATTTTAAAATTTAATAACCATATATAAACAAAGCCCCATCCATCACCATCTGAAGCTCAGAGTTGGAGGACCTGGCGTGTTAGGGGAAATCGATCCAAGATCCGATCCCCGAAGGAATCGGAAATGGTTATGCACTCTCCACCCAACCGCTGACCACTAAAGACGGCTACTGGACGAGACCAGATATATATCATTATTAAAAAATAAAATAGAGGGCTAAAATTGCCAGAGGGTTAAAATTGCCAGGGTTCAAATCAAGAGGGCTATATTAACAAGGGTTTAATTTTATAAAAAAACGAAGGTTAGGTTTTAGGCAGATGTGGTGAGGGGCATATAACTCCCGTCTATTTGGACATATATAACTCCCGTCTATTTGGACATAAGGAGACACTCGACGTCACAGGGGACGGAGAAAAAATTATGCGGCTCTTCAACATCACTCACACCAATGATGGAGGCCATTTTGACCAACTCGACGCCTATTTGGGCATGAAGAGAAAATTTTCCAAGGCTCTGCTACATCACCCACCTTTCAAATGATGGCAGCTGTACTCATTTTTACGGTCCCGTGTCATCCAGGCACACTCTCGCGACGCGTTTCGAACTTTCCAAAGGTTCTCATCAGGCGAATTGGGATGACAACTGTCTCTGTTCCCTCTCCAACTCCGTATGGTAGAGGGCGGGGTGCCCCTCCCACTGCTAAATACCTTTCAACACTGTATGGTGCTTCATAAATCGTTTTTTCAACCTCAATACATTTATTTTTAAATACCTATCAACACTGTATGGTGCTTCATAAATCGTTTTTTCACTATCAACACATTGTTTTTAATTTTAAAATTTAATAACCATATATAAACAAAGCCCCATCCATCACCATCTGAAGCTCAGAGTTGGAGGACCTGGCGTGTTAGGGGAAATCGATCCAAGATCCGATCCCCGAAGGAATCGGAAATGGTTATGCACTCTCCACCCAACCGCTGACCACTAAAGACGGCTACTGGACGAGACCAGATATATATCATTATTAAAAAATAAAATAGAGGGCTAAAATTGCCAGAGGGTTAAAATTGCCAGGGTTCAAATCAAGAGGGCTATATTAACAAGGGTTTAATTTTATAAAAAAACGAAGGTTAGGTTTTAGGCAGATGTGGTGAGGGGCATATAACTCCCGTCTATTTGGACATATATAAACTCCCGTCTATTTGGACATAAGGAGACACTCGACGTCACAGGGGACGGAGAAAAAATTATGCGGCTCTTCAACATCACTCACACCAATGATGGAGGCCATTTTGACCAACTCGACGCCTATTTGGGCATGAAGAGAAAATTTTCCAAGGCTCTGCTACATCACCCACCTTTCAAATGATGGCAGCTGTACTCATTTTTACGGTCCCGTGTCATCCAGGCACACTCTCGCGACGCGTTTCGAACTTTCCAAAGGTTCTCATCAGGCGAATTGGGATGACAACTGTCTCTGTTCCCTCTCCAACTCCGTATGGTAGAGGGCGGGGTGCCCCTCCCACTGCTAAATACCTTTCAACACTGTATGGTGCTTCATAAATCGTTTTTTCAACCTCAATACATTTATTTTTAAATACCTATCAACACTGTATGGTGCTTCATAAATCGTTTTTTTCACTATCAACACATTTGTTTTTAATTTTAAAATTTAATAACCATATATAAACAAAGCCCCATCCATCACCATCTGAAGCTCAGAGTTGGAGGACCTGGCGTGTTAGGGGAAATCGATCCAAGATCCGATCCCCGAAGGAATCGGAAAATGGTTATGCACTCTCCCACCCAACCGCTGACCACTAAAGACGGCTACTGGACGAGACCAGATATATATCATTATTAAAAAATAAAATAGAGGGCTAAAAATTGCCAGAGGGTTAAAAATTGCCAGGGTTCAAATCAAGAGGGCTATATTAACAAGGGTTTAATTTTATAAAAAAAACGAAGGTTAGGTTTTAGGCAGATGTGGTGAGGGGCATATAACTCCCGTCTATTTGGACATATATAACTCCCGTCTATTTGGACATAAGGAAGACACTCGAACGTCACAGGGGACGGAGAAAAAAATTATGCGGCTCTTCAACATCACTCACACCAATGATGGAGGCCATTTTTGACCAAACTCGACGCCTATTTGGGCATGAAGAGAAAATTTTCCAAGGCTCTGCTACATCACCCACCTTTCAAATGATGGCAGCTGTACTCATTTTTACGGTCCCGTGTCATCCAGGCACACTCTCGCGACGCGTTTCGAACTTTCCAAAGGTTCTCATCAGGCGAATTGGGATGACAACTGTCTCTGTTCCCTCTCCAACTCCGTATGGTAGAGGGCGGGGTGCCCCTCCCACTGCTAAATACCTTTCAACACTGTATGGTGCTTCATAAATCGTTTTTTCAACCTCAATACATTTATTTTTAAATACCTATCAACACTGTATGGTGCTTCATAAATCGTTTTTTCACTATCAACACATTTGTTTTTAATTTTAAAATTTAATAACCATATATAAAACAAAGCCCCATCCATCACCATCTGAAGCTCAGAGTTGGAGGACCTGGCGTGTTAGGGGAAATCGATCCAAGATCCGATCCCCGAAGGAATCGGAAATGGTTATGCACTCTCCACCCAACCGCTGACCACTAAAGACGGCTACTGGACGAGACCAGATATATATCATTATTAAAAAATAAAATAGAGGGCTAAAATTGCCAGAGGGTTAAAATTGCCAGGGTTCAAATCAAGAGGGCTATATTAACAAGGGTTTAATTTTATAAAAAAAACGAAGGTTAGGTTTTAGGCAGATGTGGTGAGGGGCATATAACTCCCGTCTATTTGGACATATATAACTCCCGTCTATTTGGACATAAGGAGACACTCGACGTCACAGGGGACGGAGAAAAAATTATGCGGCTCTTCAACATCACTCACACCAATGATGGAGGCCATTTTGACCAACTCGACGCCTATTTGGGCATGAAGAGAAAATTTTCCAAGCTCTGCTACATCACCCACCTTTCAAATGATGGCAGCTGTACTCATTTTTACGGTCCCGTGTCATCCAGGCACACTCTCGCGACGCGTTTCGAACTTTCCAAAGGTTCTCATCAGGCGAATTGGGATGACAACTGTCTCTGTTCCCTCTCCAACTCCGTATGGTAGAGGGCGGGGTGCCCCTCCCACTGCTAAATACCTTTCAACACTGTATGGTGCTTCATAAATCGTTTTTTCAACCTCAATACATTTATTTTTAAATACCTATCAACACTGTATGGTGCTTCATAAATCGTTTTTTTCACTATCAACACATTTGTTTTTTAATTTTAAAATTTAATAACCATATATAAACAAAGCCCCATCCATCACCATCTGAAGCTCAGAGTTGGAGGACCTGGCGTGTTAGGGGAAATCGATCCAAGATCCGATCCCCGAAGGAATCGGAAATGGTTATGCACTCTCCACCCAACCGCTGACCACTAAAGACGGCTACTGGACGAGACCAGATATATATCATTATTAAAAAAATAAAATAGAGGGCTAAAATTGCCAGAGGGTTAAAATTGCCAGGGTTCAAATCAAGAGGGCTATATTAACAAAGGGTTTAATTTTATAAAAAAAACGAAGGTTAGGTTTTAGGCAGATGTGGTGAGGGGCATATAACTCCCGTCTATTTGGGACATATATAACTCCCGTCTATTTGGACATAAGGAGACACTCGACGTCACAGGGGACGGAGAAAAAATTATGCGGCTCTTCAACATCACTCACACCAATGATGGAGGCCATTTTGACCAACTCGACGCCTATTTGGGCATGAAGAGAAAATTTTCCAAGGCTCTGCTACATCACCCACCTTTCAAATGATGGCAGCTGTACTCATTTTTACGGTCCCGTGTCATCCAGGCACACTCTCGCGACGCGTTTTCGAACTTTCCAAAGGTTCTCATCAGGCGAATTGGGATGACAACTGTCTCTGTTCCCTCTCCAACTCCGTATGGTAGAGGGCGGGGTGCCCCTCCCACTGCTAAATACCTTTCAACACTGTATGGTGCTTCATAAATCGTTTTTTTCAACCTCAATACATTTATTTTTAAATACCTATCAACACTGTATGGTGCTTCATAAATCGTTTTTTCACTATCAACACATTTGTTTTTAATTTTAAAATTTAATAACCATATATAAACAAAGCCCCATCCATCACCATCTGAAGCTCAGAGTTGGAGGACCTGGCGTGTTAGGGGAAATCGATCCAAGATCCGATCCCCGAAGGAATCGGAAATGGTTATGCACTCTCCACCCAACCGCTGACCACTAAAGACGGCTACTGGACGAGACCAGATATATATCATTATTAAAAAATAAAATAGAGGGCTAAAATTGCCAGAGGGTTAAAAATTGCCAGGGTTCAAATCAAGAGGGCTATATTAACAAGGGTTTAATTTTATAAAAAAAACGAAGGTTAGGTTTTAGGCAGATGTGGTGAGGGGCATATAACTCCCGTCTATTTGGACATATATAACTCCCGTCTATTTGGACATAAGGAGACACTCGACGTCACAGGGGACGGAGAAAAAATTATGCGGCTCTTCAACATCACTCACACCAATGATGGAGGCCATTTTGACCAACTCGACGCCTATTTGGGCATGAAGAGAAAATTTTCCAAGGCTCTGCTACATCACCCACCTTTCAAAATGATGGCAGCTGTACTCATTTTTACGGTCCCGTGTCATCCAGGCACACTCTCGCGACGCGTTTCGAACTTTTCCAAAGGTTCTCATCAGGCGAATTGGGATGACAACTGTCTCTGTTCCCTCTCCAACTCCGTATGGTAGAGGGCGGGGTGCCCCTCCCACTGCTAAATACCTTTCAACACTGTATGGTGCTTCATAAATCGTTTTTTCAACCTCAATACATTTTATTTTTAAATACCTATCAACACTGTATGGTGCTTCATAAATCGTTTTTTCACTATCAACACATTTGTTTTTAATTTTAAAATTTAATAACACATATATAAAACAAAGCCCCATCCATCACCATCTGAAGCTCAGAGTTGGAGGACCTGGCGTGTTAGGGGAAATCGATCAAGATTCGATCCCCGAAGGAATCGGAAATGGTTATGCACTCTCCACCCAACCCGCTGACCACTAAAAGACGGCTACTGGACGAGACCAGATATATATCATTATTAAAAAATAAAATAGAGGGCTAAAATTGCCAGAGGGTTAAAATTGCCAGGGTTTCAAATCAAGAGGGCTATATTAACAAGGGTTTAATTTTATAAAAAAACGAAGGTTAGGTTTTAGGCAGATGTGGTGAGGGGCATATAACTCCCGTCTATTTGGACATATATAACTCCCGTCTATTTGGACATAAGGAGACACTCGACGTCACAGGGGACGGAGAAAAAATTATGCGGCTCTTCAACATCACTCACACCAATGATGGAGGCCATTTTGACCAACTCGACGCCTATTTGGGCATGAAGAGAAAAATTTTCCAAGGCTCTGCTACATCACCCACCTTTCAAATGATGGCAGCTGTACTCATTTTTACGGTCCCGTGTCATCCAGGCACACTCTCGCGACGCGTTTCGAACTTTCCAAAGGTTCTCATCAGGCGAATTGGGATGACAACTGTCTCTGTTCCCCTCTCCAACTCCGTATGGTAGAGGGCGGGGTGCCCCTCCCACTGCTAAATACCTTTCAACACTGTATGGTGCTTCATAAATCGTTTTTTTCAACCTCAATACATTTATTTTTAAATACCTATCAACACTGTATGGTGCTTCATAAATCGTTTTTTCACTATCAACACATTTGTTTTTAATTTTAAAATTTAACTAACCATATATAAACAAAGCCCCATCCAATCACCATCTGAAGCTCAGAGTTGGAGGACCTGGCGTGTTAGGGGAAATCGATCCAAGAATCCGATCCCCGAAGGAATCGGAAATGGTTATGCACTCTCCACCCAACCGCTGACCACTAAAGACGGCTACTGGACGAGACCAGATATATATCCATTATAAAAAATAAAATAGAGGGCTAAAATTGCAGAGGGTTAAAATTGCCAGGGTTCAAATCAAGAGGGCTATATTAACAAGGGTTTAATTTTATAAAAAAACGAAGGTTAGGTTTTAGGCAGATGTGGTGAGGGGCATATAAACTCCCGTCTATTTTGGACATATATAACTCCCGTCTATTTGGACATAAGGAGACACTCGACGTCACAGGGGACGGAGAAAAAATTATGCGGCTCTTCAACATCACTCACACCCAATGATGGAGGCCATTTTGACCAACTCGACGCCTATTTGGGCATGAAAGAGAAAATTTTCCAAGGCTCTGCTACATCACCCACCTTTCAAATGATGGCAGCTGTACTCATTTTTTACGGTCCCGTGTCATCCAGGCACACTCTCGCGACGCGTTTCGAACTTTCCAAAGGTTCTCATCAGGCGAATTGGGATGACAACTGTCTCTGTTCCCCTCTCCAAACTCCGTATGGTAGAGGGCGGGGTGCCCCCTCCCCACTGCTAAATACCTTTCAACACTGTATGGTGCTTCATAAATCGTTTTTTTCAACCTCAATACATTTATTTTTAAATACCTATCAACACTGTATGGTGCTTCATAAATCGTTTTTTC
>NW_027645774.1:0-5000 GCF_949357685.1 Gobio gobio
TGTAACTCAGAGCCGGTTTCACTAAGAGCTGAACAGAACACACACAGCTGGACGTTCTCCTGTTATGGAGGCCATTTTCTGCAAACCGGAGTGAAACTGGACACACACGTGTGTTTATAGACACTCAGCAGAACCTGCAGAACGGTAATGACTACAGCAGTCTCGCCCTCATGAGCATTAAACATTACGATGATCTCAGGCAAGATACCTGAAATCATAAATACAGGCACTAGTAAAGATTTAATGCTTTATCACTTTTGACCAATAGGTGGCGCTGTGACCAATCAGATGTGGTGTGGTCAGAGTGAGGTCACAATGACACAAGGTTTGAGGCCAATCACAGCATCGCAGAGATACAGCCTCAGTCATTGTGGCATCAGGCCTCAAATTTGTTGTTGCGCTAAACAAAAATGGTTTCGTCTATCAACACAAAATCCATAATGTTTCGTCAGCACAGTCTGAAGATGTTCTAATACAAATTTGGTGAAAATCAGACAAACGGTCTAGGAGGAGGTAAAAATTTTTTTTTTAAAACAAAATCAAGATGGCAGACAGGAAGCTTGGCTAACTTTGAAACATTTGTATCATGTTTTCACGTGACCTGGGGAATATATTAATGCCAGTTTCAGGACAATAGGCTAAATTAATAAAAAGCTTTTAGCGTTTTACAAACAACTTTAACTGTTGACCACAAGGTGGCGCTGTCTTACCTTTGAGTACCTTCGTGGCATAGTGCAGATAATAATACACTAATGCTTTCGTAAAATATAGCAATTTATATCATAATACTGTATTGTAATTTCATGTTTTTTCCAATTATAGTGACACAATCCTGCTGTCGTCAGAGAGCCCTCGTACATCAGCGTCAAATTTGGTGGAAATATCTCATTTGATTTCGTTGTTATAGACATTTGCATTTCTGAGCACATATAAATGACCCATGCGTGACATTGCATGTTTTTGCCACTTGCTCTCAAAATGTACATTTGGCCGTTAGCATCAGTTTATGAGCTCAGAGTTTCATAACGATACGCTAATGCCTTCATAAAATACAGCATTTTACCACAAGATTCTTGGAAATGTATGTCCAAAAGACCAATCAAGACGTGCCGCCCTGAATCCACTTTCATCATTTCCGTTCAGAAGTTTAAAGCAAAAAAAGAAAATGTTGCATCTCCGGACCTGCAGGTGGAGCAACGGCCTAGGAGGAGTTCGGAAAAGTATGTTTTTCAGAAAATTCAAAATGGAGGGAAAATTTTCATGATGGAAAATGATGCATGCAATCGAATCGTCTTGATCTGGAATCAGAAGTTATGAGCAGAAAGTGCAGCTGTGGCCAGGCGGTGGCGCTAGAGCGATTGAGTTGAAGAAACAGAAGAGGAATAATGAGGTATCTTTTTTTGATTGCCGAAAACCAGGACACTCGGCCCGGCAATGAGATGCTCAAATGATACTCGAAGCTTACTCAAAGATTCCTTATTAATTTCAATACATTTAAAGAATGCCCCTCTGTATGGAGAGTGTGTTATATTAGGGCCAGGACGTTTGATCACCCTAGAGAAGACACACAGATAAACATTCTCTAAGTTAACCATCTGTCTCTGAAACATTAAACCAATCAAAAGAGCGAGTCTTCCTTCTGATGTCATGAGCTCACCGGGAACTGAGCCTTTCCAGCACCTTCACTCTCTCTGTTCTTCTCCGTTTCTCCACATCATGTCCAGAGAACATCACAGACCTCTTACACAACGACACCTCACACACACACACACACACACACACACACACACACACACACACACAATCTGTCAAAGCTACGAGATGAACACACTGTAGATCTTTTCACGGTTCATTTCTTTTCAACTGAAGTTAAATACACAGGAACTCTTTCTGAGGATCATTCCAGGATTTTCTGCTCATAATGGCCTTCAATGGGAACCAACGGCTGAAGGTCCAGATCACGTCAGTTTCAGAGGCTCTGACCAATCCCAGACGAGGAATAGAGTCAGATCTAGACAAACCATCGCCACATTTACAACACATTTATATACTTTAACCTCAGACGCTCATCTTGAGCTGCGGCGCGGCACGGATTGTAATCCTGTTGGAAAGGTCACATGACGTAGACAGAAGTGCCACCCCAAGAGAACGTGCGAAGACGCACAAACATCATTAATTAAATGTGGCGATGGTTTGTCTAGATCTGACTCTATTCCTCGTCTGGGATTGGTCAGAGCCTCTGAAACTGACGTGATCTGGACCTTCAGCCGTTGGTTCCCATTGAAGGCCATTATGAGCAGAAAATCCTGGAATGATCCTCAGAAAACTGAATAAAGAAACACATGAACATCTGGGATGAGATGAGGAATCATCAGGAGATGCTCATTCTGAAGTGAACTAAAGCTTTAACTGGGTCAGCCAGAACCGGGAACACTTCCCATAACACCTGATGTCCTCATGACATCATCAGAGGAATGGCATGATCCTCCTCAAACCGTCTCCGGCCTGATGACTCTGATCTTCATCCACTGTAATCACTGATGGAACATCGCAGCTCTGAAGCTCGAGGTGTGTCCCTCACAGCCGCTCCACATCGGGTCTGGACTTAACCCGGCGCTGAAATGACGCTGTGCCTGCTGGGATGCATTTCTGCTTTGAAATGATTAGTTTTGTGTAAAACGCTTTACAAATAAACATCAACCTTCTCTACTGGAAACTGAGATGAGATGATGGAGATCAGAGCATCAGGCAAAACACACACACACACACACACACACACACAGAGCATCAGGCAAAACACACACAGAGCATCAGGCAAAACACACACACACACAGAGCATCAGGCAAAACACACACACACACACACACACACACACACACACACACAGAGCATCAGGCAAAACACACACACACACAGAGCATCAGGCAAAACACACACACAGACAGAGCATCAGGCAAAACACACACACACACACACACACACACACACACACAGAGCATCAGGCAAAACACACACACACACACACACACACACACACAGAGCATCAGGCAAAACACACACACAGACAGAGCATCAGGCAAAACACACACACACACAGAGCATCAGGCAAAACACACACACAGACAGAGCATCAGGCAAAACACACACACACACAGAGCATCAGGCAAAACACACACACACACAGAGCATCAGGCAAAACACACACACACACACACACACACACACACACACAGAGCATCAGGCAAAACACACACACACACAGAGCATCAGGCAAAACACACACACAGACAGAGCATCAGGCAAAACACACACACACACACACACACACACAGAGCATCAGGCAAAACACACACACACACACACACACACACACACACACACACACACAGAGCATCAGGCAAAACACACACACAGACAGAGCATCAGGCAAAACACACACACACACAGAGCATCAGGCAAAACACACACACACACACACACACACACACACACACTGAGCATCAGGCGAAACACACACACGCACACTCAGAGCATCAGGCAAAACACACACACACACACACACACACACACACACACACAGAGCATCAGGCAAAACACACACATACACACACACACACACACACACACACACAGAGCATCAGGCAAAACACACACACACACACACACACACACTGAGCATCAGGCAAAACACACACACACACACACAGAGCATCAGGCAAAACACCCACACACACACACACAGAGCATCAGGCGAAACACACACACACACACACACACACACACACACAGAGCATCAGGCAAAACACACACACACACACACACACACACACACACACACAGAGCATCAGGCAAAACACACACACACACACACACAGAGCATCAGGCAAAACACACACACACACACACACACACACACACAGAGCATCAGGCAAAACACACACACACACTGAGCATCAGGCGAAACACACACACACACACTCAGAGCATCAGGCGAAACACACACACACACACTCAGAGCATCAGGCGAAACACACACACACTCAGAGCATCAGGCGAAACACACACACACAGAGCATCAGGCGAAACACACACACACAGAGCATCAGGCGAAACACACACACACACTCAGAGCATCAGGCGAAACACACACTCACTCAGAGCATCAGGCGAAACACACACACACACACAGAGCATCAGTTGAAACACACACACACTCAGAGCATCAGACGAAACACACACACACACAGAGCATCAGGCGAAACACACACACACTCAGAGCATCAGGCGAAACACACACTCACTCAGAGCATCAGGCGAAACACACACACACACACAGAGCATCAGGCGAAACACACACACACACACACAGAGCATCAGGCGAAACACACACACACTCAGAGCATCAGACGAAACACACACACACACAGAGCATCAGTTGAAACACACACACACTCAGAGGATCAGGCGAAACACACACACACACACACAGAGCATCAGGCGAAACACACACACACTCAGAGCATCAGACGAAACACACACACACACAGAGCATCAGTTGAAACACACACACTCAGAGGATCAGGCGAAACACACACACACTCAGAGCATCAGGCGAAACACACACACACTCAGAGCATCAGGCGAAACACACACACACACACAGAGCATCAGGCGAAACACACACACACACACACAGAGCATCAGGCGAAACACACACACACTCAGAGCATCAGGCGAAACACACACACACACAGAGCATCAGTTGAAACACACACACACTCAGAGGATCAGGCGAAACACACACACACTCAGAGCATCAGGCGAAACACACACACACTCAGAGCATCAGGCGAAACACACTCACTCAGAGCATCAGGCGAAACACACACACACACACACAGAGCATCAGTTGAAACACACACACACTCAGAGCATCAGACGAAACACACACACACAGAGCATCAGGCGGAACACACACACACTCAGCATCAGGCGAAAC
>NW_027645774.1:12500-15000 GCF_949357685.1 Gobio gobio
CACACACTCAGAGCATCAGGCGAAACACACGCACACACACACAGAGCATCAGGTGAAACACACACACACAGAGCATCAGGCGAAACACACACACACAGAGCATCAGGCGAAACACACACACACACACACACACAGAGCATCAGCCGAAACACACACACACACACACACACACACACACAGAGCATCAGCCGAAACACACACACACACACTCAGAGCATCAGGCGTAAAACACACACACACACACACAGAGCATCAGGTGAAACACACACACACAGAGCATCAGGCGAAACACACACACACAGAGCATCAGGCGAAACACACACACACACACACACACACAGAGCATCAGCCGAAACACACACACACACACACACACACACACAGAGCATCAGCCGAAACACACACACACACTCAGAGCATCAGGCGAAACACACACACACAGAGCATCAGGCGAAACACACACACAGAGCATCAGGAGAAACACACTCACACACACACACAGAGCATCAGGCGAAACACACACACACACTCAGAGCATCAGGCGAAACACACACACACACACACACACACACACAGAGCATCAGGCGAGACACACACACACACACACACACACAGAGCATCAGGCGAGACACACACACACACACACACACACTCAGAGCATCAGGCGAAACACACACACACACACTCAGAGCATCAGGCGAAACACACACACACACACACACAGAGCATCAGGCGAAACACACACACACAGAGCATCAGGCGAAACACACACACTCAGAGCATCAGGCGAAACACACACTCAGAGCATCAGGCGAAACACACACTCAGAGCATCAGGCGAAACACACACACACACACACACACACTCAGAGCATTAGGCGAAACACACACACACACTCAGAGCATCAGGCGAAACACACACACACACACACACACACACACACACTCAGAGCATCAGGCGAAACACACACACACACACACTCAGAGCATCAGGCGAAACACACACACACACACACTCAGAGCATCAGGCGAAACACACACACTCAAAGCATCAGGCGAAACACACACACACACACACACACACACAGAGCATCAGCCGAAACACACACACACACACACACACACACAGAGCATCAGGCGAAACACACACACACACACACTCAGAGCATCAGGCGAAACACACACACTCAGAACATCAGACGAAACACACGCACACTCAGAGCATCAGGCGAAACACACACACACACACAGAGCATCAGGCGAAACACACACACACACACAGAGCATCAGGCGAAACACACACACACACACACAGAGCATCAGGTGAAACACACACACACAGAGCATCAGGCGAAACACACACACACACACACACACACACACACACACAGAGCATCAGGCGAAACACACAAACACACACACACACACACACAGAGCATCAGCCGAAACACACACACACACACACACACACACACACACACACAGAGCATCAGGCGAAACACACAAACACAGAGCATCAGGCGAAACACACACACACACACACACACTCACAGAGCATCAGGCGAAACACACACACACACACACACACAGAGCATCAGGTGAAACACACACACACAGAGCATCAGGCGAAACACACACACACACACACACACACACACACAGAGCATCAGGCGAAACACACACACACAGAGCATCAGGCGAAACACACACTAAGGCGAAACACACACTCAGAGCATCAGGCGAAACACACAAACACACACACTCAGAGCATCAGGCGAAACACACACTCAGAGCATCAGGCGAAACACACGCACACTCAGAGCATCAGGCGAAACACACACACACACACACACACAGAGTATCAGGCGAAACACACACACACAGAGCATCAGCCGAAACACACACACACACACACACACACACACACAGAGCATCAGGCGAAACACACACACACACACACACACACACACACACACAGAGCATCAGGCGAAACACAAACACAGAGCATCAGGCGAAACACACACACACACAGAGCATCAGGCGAAACACACACACACAGAGCATCAGGCGAAACACACACACAGAGCATCAGGCGAAACACACACACACTCAGAGCATCAGGCGAAACACACACACACACACAGAGCATCAGGCGAAACACACACACACACACAGAGCATCAGGCGAAACACACACACACACACAGAGCATCAGGCGAAACACACACACACACAGAGCATCAGGCGAAACACACACACACACAGAGCATCAGGCGAAACACACACACACACAGAGCATCAGGCGAAACACACACTCAGAGCATCAGGCGAAAAACACACAGAGCATCAGGCGAAACACACACTCAGAGCATCAGGCGAAACACACACTCAGAGCATCAGGCGAAAAACACACTCAGAGCATCAGGCGAAAAACACACAGAGCATCAGGCGAAACACACACTCAGAGCATCAGGCGAAACACACACTCAGAGCATCAGGCGA
>NW_027645774.1:20000-25000 GCF_949357685.1 Gobio gobio
TCAGAGCATCAGGCGAAACACACGCACACACACACACTCAGAGCATCAGGCGAAACACACACAGAGCATCAGGCGAAACACACACACACTCAGAGCATCAGGCGAAACACACACACACAGAGCATCAGGCGAAACACACACACACACACAGAGCATCAGGCGAAACACACACACACTCAGAGCATCAGGCGAAACACACACTCAGAGCATCAGGCGAAAAACACACACAGAGCATCAGGCGAAATACACACACACACAGAGCATCAGGCGAAACACACACACAGAGCATCAGGCGAAACACACACACACACAGAGCATCAGGCGAAACACACACACACAGAGCATCAGGCGAAACACACACACAGAGCATCAGGCGAAACACACACACAGAGCATCAGGCGAAACACACACACACTCAGAGCATCAGGCGAAACACACACACACACACAGAGCATCAGGCGAAACACAGACACACACACAGAGCATCAGGCGAAACACACACACACACACAGAGCATCAGGCGAAACACACACACACACAGAGCATCAGGCGAAACACACACACACACAGAGCATCAGGCGAAACACACACACACACAGAGCATCAGGCGAAACACACACTCAGAGCATCAGGCGAAAAACACACAGAGCATCAGGCGAAACACACACTCAGAGCATCAGGCGAAACACACACTCAGAGCATCAGGCGAAAAACACACTCAGAGCATCAGGCGAAAAACACACAGAGCATCAGGCGAAACACACACTCAGAGCATCAGGCGAAACACACACTCAGAGCATCAGGCGAAAAACACACTCAGAGCATCAGGCGAAACACACACTCAGAGCATCAGGCGAAAAACACACACTCAGAGCATCAGGCGAAACACACACACTCAGAGCATCAGGCGAAACACACACACTCAGAGCATCAGGCGAAACACACACACACTCAGAGCATCAGGTGAAACACACACACTCACTCAGAGCATCAGGCGAAACACACACACACACACAGAGCATCAGTTGAAACACACACACACTCAGAGCATCAGACGAAACACACACACACACAGAGCATCAGGCGAAACACACACACACTCAGAGCATCAGGCGAAACACACACTCACTCAGAGCATCAGGCGAAACACACACACACACACAGAGCATCAGGCGAAACACACACACACACACACAGAGCATCAGGCGAAACACACACACACTCAGAGCATCAGACGAAACACACACACACACAGAGCATCAGTTGAAACACACACACACTCAGAGGATCAGGCGAAACACACACACACACACACAGAGCATCAGGCGAAACACACACACACTCAGAGCATCAGACGAAACACACACACACACAGAGCATCAGTTGAAACACACACACTCAGAGGATCAGGCGAAACACACACACACTCAGAGCATCAGGCGAAACACACACACACTCAGAGCATCAGGCGAAACACACACACACACACAGAGCATCAGGCGAAACACACACACACACACACAGAGCATCAGGCGAAACACACACACACTCAGAGCATCAGGCGAAACACACACACACACAGAGCATCAGTTGAAACACACACACACTCAGAGGATCAGGCGAAACACACACACACTCAGAGCATCAGGCGAAACACACACACACTCAGAGCATCAGGCGAAACACACTCACTCAGAGCATCAGGCGAAACACACACACACACACAGAGCATCAGTTGAAACACACACACACTCAGAGCATCAGACGAAACACACACACACAGAGCATCAGGCGGAACACACACACACTCAGCATCAGGCGAAACACACACACACACTCAGCATCAGGCGAAACACACACACACACACACTCAGAGCATCAGGCGAAACACACACACACACACACACACACACAGAGCATCAGGCGAAACACACACTCAGAGCATCAGACGAAACACACACACAGAGCATCAGGCGAAACACACACACACTCAGCATCAGGCGAAACACACACACACTCAGCATCAGGCGAAACACACACACACACTCAGAGCATCAGGCGAAACACACACACACACACACACGCAGAGCATCAGGCGAAACACACACTCAGAGCATCAGGCGAAACACACACACACAGAGCATCAGGCGAAACACGCATACACACACACACAGAGCATCAGGCGAAACACACACTCAGAGCATCAGGCGAAACACGCATACACACACACACAGAGCATCAGGCGAAACACACACACACTCAGAGCATCAGGCGAAACACACGCATACACACACACACAGAGCATCAGGCGAAACACACACACTCAGAGCATCAGGCGAAACACACACACACACACTCAGAGCATCAGGCGAAACACACACAGAGCATCAGGCGAAACACACACACACTCAGAGCATCAGGCGAAACACACACACACAGAGCATCAGGCGAAACACACACACACACACAGAGCATCAGGCGAAACACACACACACTCAGAGCATCAGGCGAAACACACACTCAGAGCATCAGGCGAAAAACACACACAGAGCATCAGGCGAAACACACACACACACAGAGCATCAGGCGAAACACACACACAGAGCATCAGGCGAAACACACACACACACAGAGCATCAGGCGAAACACACACACACAGAGCATCAGGCGAAACACACACACAGAGCATCAGGCGAAACACACACACAGAGCATCAGGCGAAACACACACACACTCAGAGCATCAGGCGAAACACACACACACACACAGAGCATCAGGCGAAACACACACACACACACAGAGCATCAGGCGAAACACACACACACACACACACAGAGCATCAGGCGAAACACACACACACACACAGAGCATCAGGCGAAACACACACACACACAGAGCATCAGGCGAAACACACACACACACAGAGCATCAGGCGAAACACACACTCAGAGCATCAGGCGAAAAACACACAGAGCATCAGGCGAAACACACACTCAGAGCATCAGGCGAAACACACACTCAGAGCATCAGGCGAAAAACACACTCAGAGCATCAGGCGAAAAACACACAGAGCATCAGGCGAAACACACACTCAGAGCATCAGGCGAAACACACACTCAGAGCATCAGGCGAAAAACACACTCAGAGCATCAGGCGAAACACACACTCAGAGCATCAGGCGAAAAACACACACTCAGAGCATCAGGCGAAACACACACACTCAGAGCATCAGGCGAAACACACACACTCAGAGCATCAGGCGAAACACACACACACTCAGAGCATCAGGTGAAACACACACACACACTCAGAGCATCAGGCGAAACACACACACACACTCAGAGCATCAGGCGAAACACACGCGCACACACACAATCAGAGCATCAGGCGAAACACACACACACACACACACACACACAGAGTATCAGGCGAAACACACACACACACAGAGCATCAGGCGAAACACACACACTCAGAGCATCAGGCGAAACACACACACACACACACACACACTCAGAGCATCAGGCGAAACACACACACACACACTCAGAGCATCAGGCGAAACACACACACACAGAGCATCAGGCGAAACACACGCACACACACACACACACTCAGAGCATCAGGCGAAACACACACACACACACTCAGAGCATCAGGCGAAACACACACACACTCAGAGCATCAGGCGAAACACACACACTCAGAGCATCAGGCGAAACACACACACACACACACAGAGCATCAGGCGAAACACACACACACACACACACACACTCAGAGCATCAGGCGAAACACACACACACACACACTCAGAGCATCAGGCGAAACACACGCACACACACACACACACACACACAGAGCATCAGGCGAAACACACACACACACACACACTCAGAGCATCAGGCGAAACACACACACACACACACACACACAGAGCATCAGGCGAAACACACACACACACACACACAGAGCATCAGGCGAAACACACACACACACACACACTCAGAGCATCAGGCGAAACACACGCACACACACACACACACTCAGAGCATCAGGCGAAACACACACACACACACTCAGAGCATCAGGCGAAACACACACACACACAGAGCATCAGGCGAAACACACACACTCAGAGCATCAGGCGAAACACACACACACACACACACACACACTCAGAGCATCAGGCGAAACACACACACACACACTCAGAGCATCAGGCGAAACACACACACACTCAGAGCATCAGGCGAAACACACACACTCAGAGCATCAGGCGAAACACACACACACACACACACAGAGCATCAGGCGAAACACACACACACACACACACACACACACTCAGAGCATCAGGCGAAACACACACACACACACACACTCAGAGCATCAGGCGAAACACACGCACACACACACACACACACACACAGAGCATCAGGCGAAACACACACACACACACACACTCAGAGCATCAGGCGAAACACACACACACACACACACACACACACAGAGCATCAGGCGAAACACACACACACACACACAGAGCATCAGGCGAAACACACACACACAGAGCATCAGGCGAAACACACACACACACACAGAGCATCAGGCGAAACACACACACACACACACACACACACACACACACACACACTCAGAGCATTAGGCGAAACACACACACACACACACACACACACACTCAGAGCATCAGGCGAAACACACACACACACACACACACACACACACTCAGAGCATCAGGCGAAACACACACACACACACACACTCAGAGCATCAGGCGAAACACACACACACACACACACTCAGAGCATCAGGCGAAACACACACACTCAAAGCATCAGGCGAAACACACACACACACACAGAGCATCAGCCGAAACACACACACACACACACACACACACACACACACAGAGCATCAGGCGAAACACACACACACACACACTCAGAGCATCAGGCGAAACACAGGCACACACACTC
>NW_027645774.1:32500-35000 GCF_949357685.1 Gobio gobio
AACACACACACACACACACACAGAGCATCAGGCGAAACACACACACACACAGAGCATCAGGCGAAACACACACACTCAGAGCATCAGGCGAAACACACACTCAGAGCATCAGGCGAAACACACACTCAGAGCATCAGGCGAAACACACACACACACACACACACACACTCAGAGCATTAGGCGAAACACACACACACACTCAGAGCATCAGGCGAAACACACACACACACACACACACACACACACACACACACACTCAGAGCATCAGGCGAAACACACACACACACACACTCAGAGCATCAGGCGAAACACACACACACACACACTCAGAGCATCAGGCGAAACACACACACTCAAAGCATCAGGCGAAACACACACACACACACACACACACACAGAGCATCAGCCGAAACACACACACACACACACACACACACAGAGCATCAGGCGAAACACACACACACACACACTCAGAGCATCAGGCGAAACACACACACTCAGAACATCAGACGAAACACATGCACACTCAGAGCATCAGGCGAAACACACACACACACACAGAGCATCAGGCGAAACACACACACACACACAGAGCATCAGGCGAAACACACACACACACACACAGAGCATCAGGTGAAACACACACACACAGAGCATCAGGCGAAACACACACACACACACACACACACACACACACACAGAGCATCAGGCGAAACACACAAACACACACACACACACACACAGAGCATCAGCCGAAACACACACACACACACACACACACACACACAGAGCATCAGGCGAAACACACAAACACAGAGCATCAGGCGAAACACACACACACACACACACACACACTCACAGAGCATCAGGCGAAACACACACACACACACACACACAGAGCATCAGGTGAAACACACACACACAGAGCATCAGGCGAAACACACACACACACACACACACACACACACAGAGCATCAGGCGAAACACACACACACAGAGCATCAGGCGAAACACACACTAAGGCGAAACACACACTCAGAGCATCAGGCGAAACACACAAACACACACACTCAGAGCATCAGGCGAAACACACACTCAGAGCATCAGGCGAAACACACGCACACTCAGAGCATCAGGCGAAACACACACACACACACACACACACACACACAGAGTATCAGGCGAAACACACACACACAGAGCATCAGCCGAAACACACACACACACACACACACACACACACAGAGCATCAGGCGAAACACACACACACACACACACACACACACACAGAGCATCAGGCGAAACACAAACACAGAGCATCAGGCGAAACACACACACACACAGAGCATCAGGCGAAACACACACACACAGAGCATCAGGCGAAACACACACACAGAGCATCAGGCGAAACACACACACACTCAGAGCATCAGGCGAAACACACACACACACACAGAGCATCAGGCGAAACACACACACACACACAGAGCATCAGGCGAAACACACACACACACACAGAGCATCAGGCGAAACACACACACACACAGAGCATCAGGCGAAACACACACACACACAGAGCATCAGGCGAAACACACACACACACAGAGCATCAGGCGAAACACACACTCAGAGCATCAGGCGAAAAACACACAGAGCATCAGGCGAAACACACACTCAGAGCATCAGGCGAAACACACACTCAGAGCATCAGGCGAAAAACACACTCAGAGCATCAGGCGAAAAACACACAGAGCATCAGGCGAAACACACACTCAGAGCATCAGGCGAAACACACACTCAGAGCATCAGGCGAAAAACACACTCAGAGCATCAGGCGAAACACACACTCAGAGCATCAGGCGAAAAACACACACTCAGAGCATCAGGCGAAACACACACACTCAGAGCATCAGGCGAAACACACACACTCAGAGCATCAGGCGAAACACACACACACTCAGAGCATCAGGTGAAACACACACACACACTCAGAGCATCAGGCGAAACACACACACACACTCAGAGCATCAGGCGAAACACACGCGCACACACACAATCAGAGCATCAGGCGAAACACACACACACACACACACAGAGTATCAGGCGAAACACACACACACACAGAGCATCAGGCGAAACACACACACTCAGAGCATCAGGCGAAACACACACACACACACACACACACTCAGAGCATCAGGCGAAACACACACACACACACTCAGAGCATCAGGCGAAACACACACACACAGAGCATCAGGCGAAACACACGCACACACACACACACACTCAGAGCATCAGGCGAAACACACACACACACACACTCAGAGCATCAGGCGAAACACACACACACTCAGAGCATCAGGCGAAACACACACACTCAGAGCATCAGGCGAAACACACACACACACACACAGAGCATCAGGCGAAACACACACACACACACACACACACTCAGAGCATCAGGCGAAACACACACACACACACACTCAGAGCATCA
>NW_027645774.1:42500-87500 GCF_949357685.1 Gobio gobio
TCAGGCGAAACACACACTCAGAGCATCAGGCGAAACACACACTCAGGCGAAACACACACTCAGAGCATCAGGCGAAACACACACACAGAGCATCAGGCGAAACACACACTCAGGCGAAACACACACTCAGAGCATCAGGCGAAACACACACACAGAGCATCAGGCGAAACACACACACAGAGCATCAGGCGAAACACACACACAGAGCATCAGGCGAAACACACACACAGAGCATCAGGCGAAACAAACTCAGAGCATCAGGCGAAACACACACAGAGCATCAGGCGAAACACACACTCAGAGCATCAGGCGAAACACACACTCAGAGCATCCGGCGAAACACACACACAGAGCATCAGGCGAAACACACACTCGGAGCATCAGGCGAAACACACACACACACAGAGCATCAGGCGAAACACACACACACTCAGAGCATCAGGCGAAACACACACACACACAGAGCATCAGGCGAAACACACGCACACTCAGAGCATCAGGTGAAACACACACACACACTCAGAGCATCAGGCGAAACACACACACACACACACACACACAGAGCATCAGGCGAAACACACACACACAGAGCATCAGGCGAAACACACACTAAGGCGAAACACACACTCAGAGCATCAGGCGAAACACACAAACACACACACTCAGAGCATCAGGCGAAACACACACACACACACACACACACACACAGAGTATCAGGCGAAACACACACACACAGAGCATCAGGCGAAACACACACACACAGAGCATCAGGCGAAACACACACAAAGAGCATCAGGCGAAACACACACTAAGGCGAAACACACACTCAGAGCATCAGGCGAAACACACACACTCAGAGCATCAGGCGAAACACACACTCAGAGCATCAGGCGAAACACACGCACACTCAGAGCATCCGGCGAAACGAGCACACACAAACACACACACTCAGAGCATCAGGCGAAAAACACACACAGAGCATCAGGCGAAACACACACACACACACACACACACACACACACACAGAGCATCAGGCGAAACACACACACACACACACAGAGCACCAGGCAAAACACACACACACACACAGAGCATCAGGCGAAACACACACACACACAGAGCATCAGGCGAAAAACACACACAGAGCATCAGGCGAAACACACGCACACTCAGAGCATCAGGCGAAACACACACACACACACACAGAGCATCAGGCGAAACAAACACACACACACACACACACACACTCAGAGCATCAGGCGAAAAACACACACAGAGCATCAGGCGAAACACACACAGAGCATCAGGCGAAACACACACTCAGAGCATCAGGCGAAACACACACACACACACACACACACTCAGAGCATCAGGCGAAACACGCACACTCTGAGCATCAGGCGAAACACACACACACTCAGAGCATCAGGCGAAACACACACACACACACACACACACACAGAGCATCAGGCGAAAAACACACACAGAGCATCAGGCGAAACACACACAAAGAGCATCAGGCGAAACACACGCACACTCAGAGCATCAGGCGAAACACACACACACACTCAGAGCATCAGGCGAAACACACACACAGAGCATCAGGCGAAACACACACAAAGAGCATCAGGCGAAACACACGCACACTCAGAGCATCAGGCGAAACACACACACACACACACAGAGCATCAGGCGAAACACACACACACACACACACACACTCAGAGCATCAGGCGAAAAACACACACAGAGCATCAGGCGAAACACACACACTCAGAGCATCAGGCGAAACACACACACAGAGCATCAGGCGAAACACACACTCAGAGCATCAGGCGAAACACACACACTCAGAGCATCAGGCGAAAAACACACACAGAGCATCAGGCGAAACACGCACACTCAGAGCATCAGGCGAAACACGCACACTCTGAGCATCAGGCGAAACACGCACACACACTCAGAGCATCAGGCGAAACACACACACACACACACACACACACAGAGCATCAGGCGAAACACACACATACACACACACAGAGCATCAGGCGAAAAACACAGGCGAAACACACACACACAGAGCATCAGGCGAAACACACACATACACACACACAGAGCATCAGGCGAAACACACGCATACACACACACACACACACACACTCAGAGCATCAGGCGAAACACACGCATACACACACACACACACACACTCAGAGCATCAGGCGAAACACACGCATACACACACACACACACTCAGAGCATCAGGCGAAACACGCATACACACACACAGAGCATCAGGCGAAACACGCACACTCAGAGCATCAGGCGAAACACACACACACGCACACTCAGAGCATCAGGCGAAACACACGCATACACACACATACACTCAGAGCATCAGGCGAAACACGCATACACACACACAGAGCATCAGGCGAAACACGCGCACACTCAGAGCATCAGGCGAAACACACACACACACACACTCAGAGCATCAGGCGAAACACGCACACTCTGAGCATCAGGCGAAACACACACACACTCAGAGCATCAGGCGAAACACACACACACACACACACAGAGCATCAGGCGAAACACACACATACACACACACAGAGCATCAGGCGAAAAACACACGCATACACACACACACACTCAGAGCATCAGGCGAAACACGCATACACACACACACACACAGAGCATCAGGCGAAACACACACATACACACACACAGAGCATCAGGCGAAAAACACACGCATACACACACACACACTCAGAGCATCAGGCGAAACACGCATACACACACACAGAGCATCAAGCGAAAAACACACACACACACACACACACACTCAGAGCATCAGGCGAAACACACGCACACACACACACTCAGAGCATCAGGCGAAACACACGCACACACACACAGAGCATCAGGTGAAACACACACACACAGAGCATCAGGCGAAACACACACACACACACACACACACACAGAGCATCAGCCGAAACACACACACACACACACACAGAGCATCAGCCGAAACACACACACACACACACACACACACACACAGAGCATCAGCCGAAACACACACACACACACTCAGAGCATCAGGCGTAAAACACACACACACACACACACACACACACACACACAGAGCATCAGGTGAAACACACACACACAGAGCATCAGGCGAAACACACACACACAGAGCATCAGGCGAAACACACACACACACACACACACAGAGCATCAGCCGAAACACACACACACACACACACACACACACACACACACACACACACACACACACACACACAGAGCATCAGCCGAAACACACACACACACTCAGAGCATCAGGCGAAACACACACACACAGAGCATCAGGCGAAACACACACACAGAGCATCAGGAGAAACACACTCACACACACACACAGAGCATCAGGCGAAACACACACACACACTCAGAGCATCAGGCGAAACACACACACACACACACACACACACACACACACAGAGCATCAGGCGAGACACACACACACACACACACAGAGCATCAGGCGAGACACACACACACACACACACACACACTCAGAGCATCAGGCGAAACACACACACACACACACTCAGAGCATCAGGCGAAACACACACTCAGAGCATCAGGCGAAACACACGCACACTCAGAGCATCAGGCGAAACACACACACACACACACACACACACAGAGTATCAGGCGAAACACACACACACAGAGCATCAGGCGAAACACACACACACACACACACACACAGAGCATCAGGCGAAACACACACACACAGAGCATCAGGCGAAACACACACTCAGAGCATCAGGCGAAAAACACACTCAGAGCATCAGGCGAAACACACACTCAGAGCATCAGGCGAAACACACACACAGAGCATCAGGCGAAACACACACACACTCAGAGCATCAGGCGAAACACACACACTCAGAGCATCAGGCGAAACACACACACTCAGAGCATCAGGCGAAACACACACTCAGAGCATCAGGCGAAACACACACACACACAGAGCATCAGGCGAAACACACACACTCAGAGCATCAGGCGAAACACACACACTCAGAGCATCAGGCGAAACACACACTCAGAGCATCAGGCGAAACACACACTCAGAGCATCAGGCGAAACACACACTCAGGCGAAACACACACTCAGAGCATCAGGCGAAACACACACACAGAGCATCAGGCGAAACACACACTCAGGCGAAACACACACTCAGAGCATCAGGCGAAACACACACACAGAGCATCAGGCGAAACACACACACAGAGCATCAGGCGAAACACACACACACACACACTCAGAGCATCAGGCGAAACACACACTCAGAGCATCAGGCGAAACACACGCACACTCAGAGCATCAGGCGAAACACACACACACACACACACACAGAGTATCAGGCGAAACACACACACACAGAGCATCAGGCGAAACACACACACACAGAGCATCAGGCGAAACACACACAAAGAGCATCAGGCGAAACACACACACTCAGAGCATCAGGCGAAACACACACACTCAGAGCATCAGGCGAAACACACACTCAGAGCATCAGGCGAAACACACACTCAGAGCATCAGGCGAAACACACACTCAGGCGAAACACACACTCAGAGCATCAGGCGAAACACACACACAGAGCATCAGGCGAAACACACACTCAGGCGAAACACACACTCAGAGCATCAGGCGAAACACACACACAGAGCATCAGGCGAAACACACACACAGAGCATCAGGCGAAACACACACACACACACACTCAGAGCATCAGGCGAAACACACACTCAGAGCATCAGGCGAAACACACGCACACTCAGAGCATCAGGCGAAACACACACACACACACACACACACACAGAGTATCAGGCGAAACACACACACACAGAGCATCAGGCGAAACACACACACACAGAGCATCAGGCGAAACACACACAAAGAGCATCAGGCGAAACACACACTAAGGCGAAACACACTCAGAGCATCAGGCGAAACACACACACTCAGAGCATCAGGCGAAACACACACTCAGAGCATCAGGCGAAACACACGCACACTCAGAGCATCCGGCGAAACGAGCACACACAAACACACACACTCAGAGCATCAGGCGAAAAACACACACAGAGCATCAGGCGAAACACACACACACACACACACACACACACACACACAGAGCATCAGGCGAAACACACACACACACACACACAGAGCACCAGGCAAAACACACACACACACACAGAGCATCAGGCGAAACACACACACACACAGAGCATCAGGCGAAAAACACACACAGAGCATCAGGCGAAACACACGCACACTCAGAGCATCAGGCGAAACACACACACACACACAGAGCATCAGGCGAAACAAACACACACACACACACACACACACTCAGAGCATCAGGCGAAAAACACACACAGAGCATCAGGCGAAACACACACAGAGCATCAGGCGAAACACAAACTCAGAGCATCAGGCGAAACACACACACACACACACACACACACTCAGAGCATCAGGCGAAACACGCACACTCTGAGCATCAGGCGAAACACACACACACTCAGAGCATCAGGCGAAACACACACACACACACACACACACACACACACACACACACACACAGAGCATCAGGCGAAAAACACACACAGAGCATCAGGCGAAACACACACAAAGAGCATCAGGCGAAACACACGCACACTCAGAGCATCAGGCGAAACACACACACACACTCAGAGCATCAGGCGAAACACACACACACTCAGAGCATCAGGCGAAACACACACAAAGAGCATCAGGCGAAACACACGCACACTCAGAGCATCAGGCGAAACACACACACACACACACACAGAGCATCAGGCGAAACACACACACACACACACACTCAGAGCATCAGGCGAAAAACACACACAGAGCATCAGGCGAAACACACACACTCAGAGCATCAGGCGAAACACACACACAGAGCATCAGGCGAAACACACACTCAGAGCATCAGGCGAAACACACACACTCAGAGCATCAGGCGAAAAACACACACAGAGCATCAGGCGAAACACACACTCAGAGCATCAGGCGAAACACACACACTCAGAGCATCAGGCGAAAAACACACTCAGAGCATCAGGCGAAACACGCACACTCTGAGCATCAGGCGAAACACACACACACACTCAGAGCATCAGGCGAAACACACACACACACACACACACACACACACACACACAGAGCATCAGGCGAAACACACACATACACACACACACAGAGCATCAGGCGAAAAACAGGCGAAACACACACACACAGAGCATCAGGCGAAACACACACATACACACACACAGAGCATCAGGCGAAACACACGCATACACACACACACACACACACACTCAGAGCATCAGGCGAAACACACGCATACACACACACACACACACACTCAGAGCATCAGGCGAAACACACGCATACACACACACACACACTCAGAGCATCAGGCGAAACACGCATACACACACACAGAGCATCAGGCGAAACACGCACACACAGAGCATCAGGCGAAACACACGCACACTCAGAGCATCAGGCGAAACACACACACACGCACACTCAGAGCATCAGGCGAAACACACGCATACACACACATACACTCAGAGCATCAGGCGAAACACGCATACACACACACAGAGCATCAGGCGAAACACGCGCACACTCAGAGCATCAGGCGAAACACACACACACACACACTCAGAGCATCAGGCGAAACACGCACACTCTGAGCATCAGGCGAAACACACACACACACTCAGAGCATCAGGCGAAACACACACACACACACACACACAGAGCATCAGGCGAAACACACACATACACACACACAGAGCATCAGGCGAAAAACACACGCATACACACACACACACTCAGAGCATCAGGCGAAACACGCATACACACACACACACACAGAGCATCAGGCGAAACACACACATACACACACACAGAGCATCAGGCGAAAAACACACGCATACACACACACACACTCAGAGCATCAGGCGAAACACGCATACACACACACAGAGCATCAGGCGAAAAACACACACACACACACACACACACTCAGAGCATCAGGCGAAACACACGCACACACACACACTCAGAGCATCAGGCGAAACACACGCACACACACACAGAGCATCAGGTGAAACACACACACACAGAGCATCAGGCGAAACACACACACACACACACACACAGAGCATCAGCCGAAACACACACACACACACACACACACAGAGCATCAGCCGAAACACACACACACACTCAGAGCATCAGGCGTAAAACACACACACACACACACACAGAGCATCAGGTGAAACACACACACACAGAGCATCAGGCGAAACACACACACAGAGCATCAGGCGAAACACACACACACACACACACACAGAGCATCAGCCGAAACACACACACACACACACACACACACACACACACAGAGCATCAGCCGAAACACACACACACACTCAGAGCATCAGGCGAAACACACACACACAGAGCATCAGGCGAAACACACACACAGAGCATCAGGAGAAACACACTCACACACACACACAGAGCATCAGGCGAAACACACACACACACTCAGAGCATCAGGCGAAACACACACACACACACACACACACACACACACAGAGCATCAGGCGAGACACACACACACACACACAGAGCATCAGGCGAGACACACACACACACACACTCAGAGCATCAGGCGAAACACACACACACACACACTCAGAGCATCAGGCGAAACACACACACACACACACACAGAGCATCAGGCGAAACACACACACACAGAGCATCAGGCGAAACACACACTCAGAGCATCAGGCGAAACACACACTCATAGCATCAGGCGAAACACACACTCAGAGCATCAGGCGAAACACACACTCAGGCGAAACACACACTCAGAGCATCAGGCGAAACACACACACACAGAGCATCAGGCGAAACACACACACTCAGAGCATCAGGCGAAACACACACACTCAGAGCATCAGGCGAAACACACACTCAGGCGAAACACACACTCAGAGCATCAGGCGAAACACACACACAGAGCATCAGGCGAAACACACACTCAGGCGAAACACACACTCAGAGCATCAGGCGAAACACACACACAGAGCATCAGGCGAAACACACACACAGAGCATCAGGCGAAACACACACACAGAGCATCAGGCGAAACACACACACAGAGCATCAGGCGAAACACACTCAGAGCATCAGGCGAAACACACACAGAGCATCAGGCGAAACACACACTCAGAGCATCAGGCGAAACACACACTCAGAGCATCCGGCGAAACACACACACAGAGCATCAGGCGAAACACACACTCGGAGCATCAGGCGAAACACACACACACAGAGCATCAGGCGAAACACACACACACTCAGAGCATCAGGCGAAACACACACACACACAGAGCATCAGGCGAAACACACGCACACTCAGAGCATCAGGTGAAACACACACACACACTCAGAGCATCAGGCGAAACACACACACACACACACACACACACACACACACACAGAGCATCAGGCGAAACACACACACACAGAGCATCAGGCGAAACACACACTCAGAGCATCAGGCGAAACACACAAACACACACACTCAGAGCATCAGGCGAAACACACACTCAGAGCATCAGGCGAAACACACGCACACTCAGAGCATCAGGCGAAACACACAAACACACACACTCAGAGCATCAGGCGAAACACACACTCAGAGCATCAGGCGAAACACACGCACACTCAGAGCATCAGGCGAAACACACACACACACACACACACACACACACACAGAGTATCAGGCGAAACACACACACACAGAGCATCAGGCGAAACACACACACACAGAGCATCAGGCGAAACACACACAAAGAGCATCAGGCGAAACACACACTAAGGCGAAACACACACTCAGAGCATCAGGCGAAACACACACACACAGAGCATCAGGCGAAACACACACACACACACACACACACACACAGAGCATCAGGCGAAACACACACACACACACACACAGAGCACCAGGCAAAACACACACACACACACAGAGCATCAGGCGAAACACACACACACACAGAGCATCAGGCGAAAAACACACACAGAGCATCAGGCGAAACACACGCACACTCAGAGCATCAGGCGAAACACACACACACACACAGAGCATCAGGCGAAACAAACACACACACACACACACACACACTCAGAGCATCAGGCGAAAAACACACACAGAGCATCAGGCGAAACACACACAGAGCATCAGGCGAAACACACACTCAGAGCATCAGGCGAAACACACACACACACACACACACTCAGAGCATCAGGCGAAACACGCACACTCTGAGCATCAGGCGAAACACACACACACTCAGAGCATCAGGCGAAAAACACACACAGAGCATCAGGCGAAACACACACAGAGCATCAGGCGAAACACACACTCAGAGCATCAGGCGAAACACACACACACACACACACACTCAGAGCATCAGGCGAAACACGCACACTCTGAGCATCAGGCGAAACACACACACACTCAGAGCATCAGGCGAAACACACACACACACACACACACACACACACAGAGCATCAGGCGAAAAACACACACAGAGCATCAGGCGAAACACACACAAAGAGCATCAGGCGAAACACACGCACACTCAGAGCATCAGGCGAAACACACACACACACTCAGAGCATCAGGCGAAACACACACACAGAGCATCAGGCGAAACACACACAAAGAGCATCAGGCGAAACACACGCACACTCAGAGCATCAGGCGAAACACACACACACACACAGAGCATCAGGCGAAACACACACACACACACACACTCAGAGCATCAGGCGAAACACACACACTCAGAGCATCAGGCGAAACACACACACAGAGCATCAGGCGAAACACACACACACAGAGCATCAGGCGAAACACACACACTCAGAGCATCAGGCGAAACACGCACACTCTGAGCATCAGGCGAAACACGCACACTCAGAGCATCAGGCGAAACACGCACACTCAGAGCATCAGGCGAAACACGCACACTCTGAGCATCAGGCGAAACACGCACACTCAGAGCATCAGGCGAAACACGCACACTCTGAGCATCAGGCGAAACACACACACACACTCAGAGCATCAGGCGAAAAACACACACAGAGCATCAGGCGAAACACGCACACTCAGAGCATCAGGCGAAACACGCACACTCTGAGCATCAGGCGAAACACACACACACACACTCAGAGCATCAGGCGAAACACACACATACACACACACAGAGCATCAGGCGAAAAACACAGGCGAAACACACACACACAGAGCATCAGGCGAAACACACACATACACACACACAGAGCATCAGGCGAAACACACGCATACACACACACACACACACACACACACTCAGAGCATCAGGCGAAACACACGCATACACACACACACACACACACACTCAGAGCATCAGGCGAAACACACGCATACACACACACACACACTCAGAGCATCAGGCGAAACACGCATACACACACACAGAGCATCAGGCGAAACACGCACACACAGAGCATCAGGCGAAACACACGCACACTCAGAGCATCAGGCGAAACACACACACACGCACACTCAGAGCATCAGGCGAAACACACACACACATACACTCAGAGCATCAGGCGAAACACGCATACACACACACAGAGCATCAGGCGAAACACGCGCACACTCAGAGCATCAGGCGAAACACACACACACACACACTCAGAGCATCAGGCGAAACACGCACACTCTGAGCATCAGGCGAAACACACACACACACTCAGAGCATCAGGCGAAACACACACACACACACACACAGAGCATCAGGCGAAACACACACATACACACACACAGAGCATCAGGCGAAAAACACACGCATACACACACACACACTCAGAGCATCAGGCGAAACACGCATACACACACACACACACACACAGAGCATCAGGCGAAACACACACATACACACACACAGAGCATCAGGCGAAAAACACACGCATACACACACACACACTCAGAGCATCAGGCGAAACACGCATACACACACACAGAGCATCAGGCGAAAAACACACACAGAGCATCAGGCGAAACACACACACACTCAGAGCATCAGGCGAAACACACACACACACACACACACACACACACACAGAGCATCAGGCGAAACACACACACACACACACACACACACACACACACTCAGAGCATCAGGCGTAAAACACACACACACACACACACAGAGCATCAGGTGAAACACACACACACAGAGCATCAGGCGAAACACACACACACAGAGCATCAGGCGAAACACACACACACACACACACACACACAGAGCATCAGCCGAAACACACACACACACACACACACACACACAGAGCATCAGCCGAAACACACACACACACTCAGAGCATCAGGCGAAACACACACACACAGAGCATCAGGCGAAACACACACACAGAGCATCAGGAGAAACACACTCACACACACACACAGAGCATCAGGCGAAACACACACACACACTCAGAGCATCAGGCGAAACACACACACACACACACACACACACACAGAGCATCAGGCGAGACACACACACACACACACACACACAGAGCATCAGGCGAGACACACACACACACACACACACACACACACTCAGAGCATCAGGCGAAACACACACACACACACTCAGAGCATCAGGCGAAACACACACACACACACACACAGAGCATCAGGCGAAACACACACACACAGAGCATCAGGCGAAACACACACACTCAGAGCATCAGGCGAAACACACACTCAGAGCATCAGGCGAAACACACACTCAGAGCATCAGGCGAAACACACACACACACACACACACACTCAGAGCATTAGGCGAAACACACACACACACTCAGAGCATCAGGCGAAACACACACACACACACACACACACACACACACACACTCAGAGCATCAGGCGAAACACACACACACACACACTCAGAGCATCAGGCGAAACACACACACACACACACTCAGAGCATCAGGCGAAACACACACACTCAAAGCATCAGGCGAAACACACACACACACACACACACACAGAGCATCAGCCGAAACACACACACACACACACACACACACACACACACACACAGAGCATCAGGCGAAACACACACACACACACACTCAGAGCATCAGGCGAAACACACACACTCAGAACATCAGACGAAACACACGCACACTCAGAGCATCAGGCGAAACACACACACACACACAGAGCATCAGGCGAAACACACACACACACACAGAGCATCAGGCGAAACACACACACACACACAGAGCATCAGGTGAAACACACACACACAGAGCATCAGGCGAAACACACACACACACACACACACACACACACACACACACACACAGAGCATCAGGCGAAACACACAAACACACACACACACACACACAGAGCATCAGCCGAAACACACACACACACACACACACACACAGAGCATCAGGCGAAACACACAAACACAGAGCATCAGGCGAAACACACACACACACACACACACACACTCACAGAGCATCAGGCGAAACACACACACACACACACACACAGAGCATCAGGTGAAACACACACACACAGAGCATCAGGCGAAACACACACACACACACACACACACACAGAGCATCAGGCGAAACACACACACACAGAGCATCAGGCGAAACACACACTAAGGCGAAACACACACTCAGAGCATCAGGCGAAACACACAAACACACACACTCAGAGCATCAGGCGAAACACACACTCAGAGCATCAGGCGAAACACACGCACACTCAGAGCATCAGGCGAAACACACACACACACACACACACACACACAGAGTATCAGGCGAAACACACACACACAGAGCATCAGCCGAAACACACACACACACACACACACACACACACACAGAGCATCAGGCGAAACACACACACACACACACACACACACACACACACACACAGAGCATCAGGCGAAACACAAACACAGAGCATCAGGCGAAACACACACACACACACACACACACACACACACACACAGAGCATCAGGTGAAACACACACACACACACACACACACACACACACAGAGCATCAGGCGAAACACACAAACACACACACACACACAGAGCATCAGCCGAAACACAAACACAGAGCATCAGGCGAAACACACACACACACACACACACTCACAGAGCATCAGCCGAAACACACACACACACACACACACACTCAGAGCATCAGGCGAAACACACGCACACACACACACTCAGAGCATCAGGCGAAACACACGCACACACACACACTCAGAGCATCAGGCGAAACACACGCACACACACACAGAGCATCAGGTGAAACACACACACACAGAGCATCAGGCGAAACACACACACACAGAGCATCAGGCGAAACACACACACACACACACACACACAGAGCATCAGCCGAAACACACACACACACACACACACACACACACACAGAGCATCAGCCGAAACACACACACACACACTCAGAGCATCAGGCGTAAAACACACACACACACACACAGAGCATCAGGTGAAACACACACACACAGAGCATCAGGCGAAACACACACACACAGAGCATCAGGCGAAACACACACACACACACACACACACAGAGCATCAGCCGAAACACACACACACACACACACACACACACACACAGAGCATCAGCCGAAACACACACACACACTCAGAGCATCAGGCGAAACACACACACACAGAGCATCAGGCGAAACACACACACAGAGCATCAGGAGAAACACACTCACACACACACACAGAGCATCAGGCGAAACACACACACACACTCAGAGCATCAGGCGAAACACACACACACACACACACACACACACAGAGCATCAGGCGAGACACACACACACACACACACACACACAGAGCATCAGGCGAGACACACACACACACACACACACTCAGAGCATCAGGCGAAACACACACACACACACTCAGAGCATCAGGCGAAACACACACACACACACACACAGAGCATCAGGCGAAACACACACACACAGAGCATCAGGCGAAACACACACTCAGAGCATCAGGCGAAACACACACTCAGAGCATCAGGCGAAACACACACACACACACACACTCAGAGCATTAGGCGAAACACACACACACACTCAGAGCATCAGGCGAAACACACACACACACACACACACACACACACACACAGAGCATCAGGCGAAACACACACACACACACACACACACACACACACAGAGCATCAGGCGAAACACACACACTCAGAGCATCAGGCGAAACACACACTCAGAGCATCAGGCGAAACACACACTCAGAGCATCAGGCGAAACACACACACACACACACACTCAGAGCATTAGGCGAAACACACACACACACTCAGAGCATCAGGCGAAACACACACACACACACACACACACACACACACTCAGAGCATCAGGCGAAACACACACACACACACACTCAGAGCATCAGGCGAAACACACACACACACACACTCAGAGCATCAGGCGAAACACACACACTCAAAGCATCAGGCGAAACACACACACACACACACACAGAGCATCAGCCGAAACACACACACACACACACACACACACAGAGCATCAGGCGAAACACACACACACACACACTCAGAGCATCAGGCGAAACACACACACTCAGAACATCAGACGAAACACACGCACACTCAGAGCATCAGGCGAAACACACACACACACACAGAGCATCAGGCGAAACACACACACACACACAGAGCATCAGGCGAAACACACACACACACACACAGAGCATCAGGTGAAACACACACACACAGAGCATCAGGCGAAACACACACACACACACACACACACACACACACACACACACACAGAGCATCAGGCGAAACACACAAACACACACACACACACACACAGAGCATCAGCCGAAACACACACACACACACACACACACACACACACACAGAGCATCAGGCGAAACACACAAACACAGAGCATCAGGCGAAACACACACACACACACACACACACACTCACAGAGCATCAGGCGAAACACACACACACACACACACACAGAGCATCAGGTGAAACACACACACACAGAGCATCAGGCGAAACACACACACACACACACACACACACACACACACAGAGCATCAGGCGAAACACACACACACAGAGCATCAGGCGAAACACACACTAAGGCGAAACACACACTCAGAGCATCAGGCGAAACACACAAACACACACACTCAGAGCATCAGGCGAAACACACACTCAGAGCATCAGGCGAAACACACGCACACTCAGAGCATCAGGCGAAACACACACACACACACACACACACACACAGAGTATGAGGCGAAACACACACACACAGAGCATCAGCCGAAACACACACACACACACACACACACACACACACAGAGCATCAGGCGAAACACACACACACACACACACACACACACACACACAGAGAGCATCAGGCGAAACACAAACACAGAGCATCAGGCGAAACACACACACACACACACACACACACACACTCACAGAGCATCAGCCGAAACACACACACACACACACACACACACTCAGAGCATCAGGCGAAACACACGCACACACACACACTCAGAGCATCAGGCGAAACACACGCACACACACACAGAGCATCAGGTGAAACACACACACACAGAGCATCAGGCGAAACACACACACACACACACACACACACAGAGCATCAGCCGAAACACACACACACACACACACACACAGAGCATCAGCCGAAACACACACACACACACACACACACACACAGAGCATCAGCCGAAACACACACACACACTCAGAGCATCAGGCGTAAAACACACACACACACACACACAGAGCATCAGGTGAAACACACACACACAGAGCATCAGGCGAAACACACACACACAGAGCATCAGGCGAAACACACACACACACACACACACACACACACACACACACACACACACAGAGCATCAGCCGAAACACACACACACACTCAGAGCATCAGGCGAAACACACACACACAGAGCATCAGGCGAAACACACACACAGAGCATCAGGAGAAACACACTCACACACACACACAGAGCATCAGGCGAAACACACACACACACACTCAGAGCATCAGGCGAAACACACACACACACACACACACACACACACACACACACACACACAGAGCATCAGGCGAGACACACACACACACACACACAGAGCATCAGGCGAGACACACACACACACACACACACACTCAGAGCATCAGGCGAAACACACACACACACACTCAGAGCATCAGGCGAAACACACACACACACACACACAGAGCATCAGGCGAAACACACACACACAGAGCATCAGGCGAAACACACACTCAGAGCATCAGGCGAAACACACACTCAGAGCATCAGGCGAAACACACACTCAGAGCATCAGGCGAAACACACACTCAGGCGAAACACACACTCAGAGCATCAGGCGAAACACACACACACAGAGCATCAGGCGAAACACACACACTCAGAGCATCAGGCGAAACACACACACTCAGAGCATCAGGCGAAACACACACTCAGAGCATCAGGCGAAACACACACTCAGAGCATCAGGCGAAACACACACTCAGGCGAAACACACACTCAGAGCATCAGGCGAAACACACACACAGAGCATCAGGCGAAACACACACTCAGGCGAAACACACACTCAGAGCATCAGGCGAAACACACACACAGAGCATCAGGCGAAACACACACACAGAGCATCAGGCGAAACACACACACAGAGCATCAGGCGAAACACACACACAGAGCATCAGGCGAAACAAACTCAGAGCATCAGGCGAAACACACAAGGAGCATCAGGCGAAACACACACTCAGAGCATCAGGCGAAACACACACTCAGAGCATCCGGCGAAACACACACACAGAGCATCAGGCGAAACACACACTCGGAGCATCAGGCGAAACACACACACACACAGAGCATCAGGCGAAACACACACACACTCAGAGCATCAGGCGAAACACACACACACACAGAGCATCAGGCGAAACACACGCACACTCAGAGCATCAGGTGAAACACACACACACACTCAGAGCATCAGGCGAAACACACACACACACACACACACACAGAGCATCAGGCGAAACACACACACACACACACTCAGAGCATCAGGCGAAAAACACACACAGAGCATCAGGCGAAACACACACACACACACACACACACACACACAGAGCATCAGGCGAAACACACACACACACACACACACAGAGCACCAGGCAAAACACACACTAAGGCGAAACACACACTCAGAGCATCAGGCGAAACACACAAACACACACACTCAGAGCATCAGGCGAAAAACACACACAGAGCATCAGGCGAAACACACACACACACACACACACACACACACACACAGAGCATCAGGCGAAACACACACACACACACACACACAGAGCACCAGGCAAAACACACACACACACACAGAGCATCAGGCGAAACACACACACACACAGAGCATCAGGCGAAAAACACACACAGAGCATCAGGCGAAACACACGCACACTCAGAGCATCAGGCGAAACACACACACACACAGAGCATCAGGCGAAACAAACACACACACACACACACACACACTCAGAGCATCAGGCGAAAAACACACACAGAGCATCAGGCGAAACACACACAGAGCATCAGGCGAAACACACACTCAGAGCATCAGGCGAAACACACACACACACACACACACACTCAGAGCATCAGGCGAAACACGCACACTCTGAGCATCAGGCGAAACACACACACACTCAGAGCATCAGGCGAAACACACACACACACACACACACACACACACAGAGCATCAGGCGAAAAACACACACAGAGCATCAGGCGAAACACACACAAAGAGCATCAGGCGAAACACACGCACACTCAGAGCATCAGGCGAAACACACACACACACTCAGAGCATCAGGCGAAACACACACACAGAGCATCAGGCGAAACACACACAAAGAGCATCAGGCGAAACACACGCACACTCAGAGCATCAGGCGAAACACACACACACACACACAGAGCATCAGGCGAAACACACACACACACACACACACACACTCAGAGCATCAGGCGAAAAACACACACAGAGCATCAGGCGAAACACACACACTCAGAGCATCAGGCGAAACACACACACAGAGCATCAGGCGAAACACACACTCAGAGCATCAGGCGAAACACACACACTCAGAGCATCAGGCGAAAAACACACACAGAGCATCAGGCGAAACACGCACACTCAGAGCATCAGGCGAAACACGCACACTCTGAGCATCAGGCGAAACACGCACACACACTCAGAGCATCAGGCGAAACACACACACACACACACACACACACAGAGCATCAGGCGAAACACACACATACACACACACAGAGCATCAGGCGAAAAACACAGGCGAAACACACACACACAGAGCATCAGGCGAAACACACACATACACACACACAGAGCATCAGGCGAAACACACGCATACACACACACACACACACACACTCAGAGCATCAGGCGAAACACACGCATACACACACACACACACACTCAGAGCATCAGGCGAAACACACGCATACACACACACACACACTCAGAGCATCAGGCGAAACACGCATACACACACACAGAGCATCAGGCGAAACACGCACACACAGAGCATCAGGCGAAACACACGCACACTCAGAGCATCAGGCGAAACACACACACACGCACACTCAGAGCATCAGGCGAAACACACGCATACACACACATACACTCAGAGCATCAGGCGAAACACGCATACACACACACAGAGCATCAGGCGAAACACGCGCACACTCAGAGCATCAGGCGAAACACACACACACACACACTCAGAGCATCAGGCGAAACACGCACACTCTGAGCATCAGGCGAAACACACACACACTCAGAGCATCAGGCGAAACACACACACACACACACACAGAGCATCAGGCGAAACACACACATACACACACACAGAGCATCAGGCGAAAAACACACGCATACACACACACACACTCAGAGCATCAGGCGAAACACGCATACACACACACACACACAGAGCATCAGGCGAAACACACACATACACACACACAGAGCATCAGGCGAAAAACACACGCATACACACACACACACTCAGAGCATCAGGCGAAACACGCATACACACACACAGAGCATCAAGCGAAAAACACACACACACACACACACACACACTCAGAGCATCAGGCGAAACACACGCACACACACACACTCAGAGCATCAGGCGAAACACACGCACACACACACAGAGCATCAGGTGAAACACACACACACAGAGCATCAGGCGAAACACACACACACACACACACACACACACAGAGCATCAGCCGAAACACACACACACACACACACAGAGCATCAGCCGAAACACACACACACACACACACACACACACACACACACACAGAGCATCAGCCGAAACACACACACACACACTCAGAGCATCAGGCGTAAAACACACACACACACACACACACACACACACACAGAGCATCAGGTGAAACACACACACACAGAGCATCAGGCGAAACACACACACACAGAGCATCAGGCGAAACACACACACACACACACACACAGAGCATCAGCCGAAACACACACACACACACACACACACACACACACACACACACAGAGCATCAGCCGAAACACACACACACACTCAGAGCATCAGGCGAAACACACACACACAGAGCATCAGGCGAAACACACACACAGAGCATCAGGAGAAACACACTCACACACACACACAGAGCATCAGGCGAAACACACACACACACTCAGAGCATCAGGCGAAACACACACACACACACACACACACACACACACACAGAGCATCAGGCGAGACACACACACACACACACACAGAGCATCAGGCGAGACACACACACACACACACACACTCAGAGCATCAGGCGAAACACACACACACACACTCAGAGCATCAGGCGAAACACACACACACACACACACACACACAGAGCATCAGGCGAAACACACACACACAGAGCATCAGGCGAAACACACACTCAGAGCATCAGGCGAAAAACACACTCAGAGCATCAGGCGAAACACACACTCAGAGCATCAGGCGAAACACACACACAGAGCATCAGGCGAAACACACACACACTCAGAGCATCAGGCGAAACACACACACTCAGAGCATCAGGCGAAACACACACACTCAGAGCATCAGGCGAAACACACACTCAGAGCATCAGGCGAAACACACACACACAGAGCATCAGGCGAAACACACACACTCAGAGCATCAGGCGAAACACACACACTCAGAGCATCAGGCGAAACACACACTCAGAGCATCAGGCGAAACACACACTCAGAGCATCAGGCGAAACACACACTCAGGCGAAACACACACTCAGAGCATCAGGCGAAACACACACACAGAGCATCAGGCGAAACACACACTCAGGCGAAACACACACTCAGAGCATCAGGCGAAACACACACACAGAGCATCAGGCGAAACACACACACAGAGCATCAGGCGAAACACACACACACACACACTCAGAGCATCAGGCGAAACACACACTCAGAGCATCAGGCGAAACACACGCACACTCAGAGCATCAGGCGAAACACACACACACACACACACACAGAGTATCAGGCGAAACACACACACACAGAGCATCAGGCGAAACACACACACACAGAGCATCAGGCGAAACACACACAAAGAGCATCAGGCGAAACACACACACTCAGAGCATCAGGCGAAACACACACACTCAGAGCATCAGGCGAAACACACACTCAGAGCATCAGGCGAAACACACACTCAGAGCATCAGGCGAAACACACACTCAGGCGAAACACACACTCAGAGCATCAGGCGAAACACACACACAGAGCATCAGGCGAAACACACACTCAGGCGAAACACACACTCAGAGCATCAGGCGAAACACACACACAGAGCATCAGGCGAAACACACACACAGAGCATCAGGCGAAACACACACACACACACACACTCAGAGCATCAGGCGAAACACACACTCAGAGCATCAGGCGAAACACACGCACACTCAGAGCATCAGGCGAAACACACACACACACACACACACACACACACAGAGTATCAGGCGAAACACACACACACAGAGCATCAGGCGAAACACACACACACAGAGCATCAGGCGAAACACACACAAAGAGCATCAGGCGAAACACACACTAAGGCGAAACACACTCAGAGCATCAGGCGAAACACACACACTCAGAGCATCAGGCGAAACACACACTCAGAGCATCAGGCGAAACACACGCACACTCAGAGCATCCGGCGAAACGAGCACACACAAACACACACACTCAGAGCATCAGGCGAAAAACACACACAGAGCATCAGGCGAAACACACACACACACACACACACACACACACAGAGCATCAGGCGAAACACACACACACACACACACAGAGCACCAGGCAAAACACACACACACACACAGAGCATCAGGCGAAACACACACACACACAGAGCATCAGGCGAAAAACACACACAGAGCATCAGGCGAAACACACGCACACTCAGAGCATCAGGCGAAACACACACACACACACAGAGCATCAGGCGAAACAAACACACACACACACACACACACACACTCAGAGCATCAGGCGAAAAACACACACAGAGCATCAGGCGAAACACACACAGAGCATCAGGCGAAACACACACTCAGAGCATCAGGCGAAACACACACACACACACACACACACACACTCAGAGCATCAGGCGAAACACGCACACTCTGAGCATCAGGCGAAACACACACACACTCAGAGCATCAGGCGAAACACACACACACACACACACACACACACACACACACACACAGAGCATCAGGCGAAAAACACACACAGAGCATCAGGCGAAACACACACAAAGAGCATCAGGCGAAACACACGCACACTCAGAGCATCAGGCGAAACACACACACACACTCAGAGCATCAGGCGAAACACACACACACTCAGAGCATCAGGCGAAACACACACAAAGAGCATCAGGCGAAACACACGCACACTCAGAGCATCAGGCGAAACACACACACACACACACACAGAGCATCAGGCGAAACACACACACACACACACACTCAGAGCATCAGGCGAAAAACACACACAGAGCATCAGGCGAAACACACACACTCAGAGCATCAGGCGAAACACACACACAGAGCATCAGGCGAAACACACACTCAGAGCATCAGGCGAAACACACACACTCAGAGCATCAGGCGAAAAACACACACAGAGCATCAGGCGAAACACACACTCAGAGCATCAGGCGAAACACACACTCAGAGCATCAGGCGAAACACACACTCAGAGCATCAGGCGAAACACGCACACTCTGAGCATCAGGCGAAACACACACACACACACACACACACACTCAGAGCATCAGGCGAAACACACACACACACACACACACACACACACACACACACAGAGCATCAGGCGAAACACACACATACACACACACACAGAGCATCAGGCGAAAAACAGGCGAAACACACACACACAGAGCATCAGGCGAAACACACACATACACACACACAGAGCATCAGGCGAAACACACGCATACACACACACACACACACACACTCAGAGCATCAGGCGAAACACACGCATACACACACACACACACACTCAGAGCATCAGGCGAAACACACGCATACACACACACACACACTCAGAGCATCAGGCGAAACACGCATACACACACACAGAGCATCAGGCGAAACACGCACACACAGAGCATCAGGCGAAACACACGCACACTCAGAGCATCAGGCGAAACACACACACACGCACACTCAGAGCATCAGGCGAAACACACGCATACACACACATACACTCAGAGCATCAGGCGAAACACGCATACACACACACAGAGCATCAGGCGAAACACGCGCACACTCAGAGCATCAGGCGAAACACACACACACACACACTCAGAGCATCAGGCGAAACACGCACACTCTGAGCATCAGGCGAAACACACACACACACTCAGAGCATCAGGCGAAACACACACACACACACACACAGAGCATCAGGCGAAACACACACATACACACACACAGAGCATCAGGCGAAAAACACACGCATACACACACACACACTCAGAGCATCAGGCGAAACACGCATACACACACACACACACAGAGCATCAGGCGAAACACACACATACACACACACAGAGCATCAGGCGAAAAACACACGCATACACACACACACACTCAGAGCATCAGGCGAAACACGCATACACACACACAGAGCATCAGGCGAAAAACACACACACACACACACACACACTCAGAGCATCAGGCGAAACACACGCACACACACACACTCAGAGCATCAGGCGAAACACACGCACACACACACAGAGCATCAGGTGAAACACACACACACAGAGCATCAGGCGAAACACACACACACACACACACACAGAGCATCAGCCGAAACACACACACACACACACACAGAGCATCAGCCGAAACACACACACACACTCAGAGCATCAGGCGTAAAACACACACACACACACACACAGAGCATCAGGTGAAACACACACACACAGAGCATCAGGCGAAACACACACACAGAGCATCAGGCGAAACACACACACACACACACACACAGAGCATCAGCCGAAACACACACACACACACACACACACACACACACACAGAGCATCAGCCGAAACACACACACACACTCAGAGCATCAGGCGAAACACACACACACAGAGCATCAGGCGAAACACACACACAGAGCATCAGGAGAAACACACTCACACACACACACAGAGCATCAGGCGAAACACACACACACACTCAGAGCATCAGGCGAAACACACACACACACACACACACACACAGAGCATCAGGCGAGACACACACACACACACACAGAGCATCAGGCGAGACACACACACACACACACTCAGAGCATCAGGCGAAACACACACACACACACACTCAGAGCATCAGGCGAAACACACACACACACACACACAGAGCATCAGGCGAAACACACACACACAGAGCATCAGGCGAAACACACACTCAGAGCATCAGGCGAAACACACACTCATAGCATCAGGCGAAACACACACTCAGAGCATCAGGCGAAACACACACTCAGGCGAAACACACACTCAGAGCATCAGGCGAAACACACACACACAGAGCATCAGGCGAAACACACACACTCAGAGCATCAGGCGAAACACACACACTCAGAGCATCAGGCGAAACACACACTCAGGCGAAACACACACTCAGAGCATCAGGCGAAACACACACACAGAGCATCAGGCGAAACACACACTCAGGCGAAACACACACTCAGAGCATCAGGCGAAACACACACACAGAGCATCAGGCGAAACACACACACAGAGCATCAGGCGAAACACACACACAGAGCATCAGGCGAAACACACACACAGAGCATCAGGCGAAACACACTCAGAGCATCAGGCGAAACACACACAGAGCATCAGGCGAAACACACACTCAGAGCATCAGGCGAAACACACACTCAGAGCATCCGGCGAAACACACACACAGAGCATCAGGCGAAACACACACTCGGAGCATCAGGCGAAACACACACACACAGAGCATCAGGCGAAACACACACACACTCAGAGCATCAGGCGAAACACACACACACACAGAGCATCAGGCGAAACACACGCACACTCAGAGCATCAGGTGAAACACACACACACACTCAGAGCATCAGGCGAAACACACACACACACACACACACACACACACACAGAGCATCAGGCGAAACACACACACACAGAGCATCAGGCGAAACACACACTCAGAGCATCAGGCGAAACACACAAACACACACACTCAGAGCATCAGGCGAAACACACACTCAGAGCATCAGGCGAAACACACGCACACTCAGAGCATCAGGCGAAACACACAAACACACACACTCAGAGCATCAGGCGAAACACACACTCAGAGCATCAGGCGAAACACACGCACACTCAGAGCATCAGGCGAAACACACACACACACACACACACACACACAGAGTATCAGGCGAAACACACACACACAGAGCATCAGGCGAAACACACACACACAGAGCATCAGGCGAAACACACACAAAGAGCATCAGGCGAAACACACACTAAGGCGAAACACACACTCAGAGCATCAGGCGAAACACACACACACAGAGCATCAGGCGAAACACACACACACACACACACACACACACAGAGCATCAGGCGAAACACACACACACACACACACAGAGCACCAGGCAAAACACACACACACACACAGAGCATCAGGCGAAACACACACACACACAGAGCATCAGGCGAAAAACACACACAGAGCATCAGGCGAAACACACGCACACTCAGAGCATCAGGCGAAACACACACACACACACAGAGCATCAGGCGAAACAAACACACACACACACACACACACACACTCAGAGCATCAGGCGAAAAACACACACAGAGCATCAGGCGAAACACACACAGAGCATCAGGCGAAACACACACTCAGAGCATCAGGCGAAACACACACACACACACACACACTCAGAGCATCAGGCGAAACACGCACACTCTGAGCATCAGGCGAAACACACACACACTCAGAGCATCAGGCGAAAAACACACACAGAGCATCAGGCGAAACACACACAGAGCATCAGGCGAAACACACACTCAGAGCATCAGGCGAAACACACACACACACACACACACTCAGAGCATCAGGCGAAACACGCACACTCTGAGCATCAGGCGAAACACACACACACTCAGAGCATCAGGCGAAACACACACACACACACACACACACACACACACACACACAGAGCATCAGGCGAAAAACACACACAGAGCATCAGGCGAAACACACACAAAGAGCATCAGGCGAAACACACGCACACTCAGAGCATCAGGCGAAACACACACACACACTCAGAGCATCAGGCGAAACACACACACAGAGCATCAGGCGAAACACACACAAAGAGCATCAGGCGAAACACACGCACACTCAGAGCATCAGGCGAAACACACACACACACACAGAGCATCAGGCGAAACACACACACACACACACACACACTCAGAGCATCAGGCGAAACACACACACTCAGAGCATCAGGCGAAACACACACACAGAGCATCAGGCGAAACACACACACACAGAGCATCAGGCGAAACACACACACAGAGCATCAGGCGAAACACGCACACTCAGAGCATCAGGCGAAACACGCACACTCTGAGCATCAGGCGAAACACGCACACTCAGAGCATCAGGCGAAACACGCACACTCTGAGCATCAGGCGAAACACACACACACACTCAGAGCATCAGGCGAAAAACACACACAGAGCATCAGGCGAAACACGCACACTCAGAGCATCAGGCGAAACACGCACACTCTGAGCATCAGGCGAAACACACACACACACTCAGAGCATCAGGCGAAACACACACATACACACACACAGAGCATCAGGCGAAAAACACAGGCGAAACACACACACACAGAGCATCAGGCGAAACACACACATACACACACACAGAGCATCAGGCGAAACACACGCATACACACACACACACACACACACACACTCAGAGCATCAGGCGAAACACACGCATACACACACACACACACACACACTCAGAGCATCAGGCGAAACACACGCATACACACACACACACACTCAGAGCATCAGGCGAAACACGCATACACACACACAGAGCATCAGGCGAAACACGCACACACAGAGCATCAGGCGAAACACACGCACACTCAGAGCATCAGGCGAAACACACACACACGCACACTCAGAGCATCAGGCGAAACACACACACACATACACTCAGAGCATCAGGCGAAACACGCATACACACACACAGAGCATCAGGCGAAACACACACACACAGAGCATCAGGCGAAACACACACTCAGAGCATCAGGCGAAACACACACTCATAGCATCAGGCGAAACACACACTCAGAGCATCAGGCGAAACACACACTCAGGCGAAACACACACTCAGAGCATCAGGCGAAACACACACACACAGAGCATCAGGCGAAACACACACACTCAGAGCATCAGGCGAAACACACACACTCAGAGCATCAGGCGAAACACACACTCAGGCGAAACACACACTCAGAGCATCAGGCGAAACACACACACAGAGCATCAGGCGAAACACACACTCAGGCGAAACACACACTCAGAGCATCAGGCGAAACACACACACAGAGCATCAGGCGAAACACACACACAGAGCATCAGGCGAAACACACACACAGAGCATCAGGCGAAACACACACACAGAGCATCAGGCGAAACACACTCAGAGCATCAGGCGAAACACACACAGAGCATCAGGCGAAACACACACTCAGAGCATCAGGCGAAACACACACTCAGAGCATCCGGCGAAACACACACACAGAGCATCAGGCGAAACACACACTCGGAGCATCAGGCGAAACACACACACACAGAGCATCAGGCGAAACACACACACACTCAGAGCATCAGGCGAAACACACACACACACAGAGCATCAGGCGAAACACACGCACACTCAGAGCATCAGGTGAAACACACACACACACTCAGAGCATCAGGCGAAACACACACACACACACACACACACACACACAGAGCATCAGGCGAAACACACACACACAGAGCATCAGGCGAAACACACACTCAGAGCATCAGGCGAAACACACAAACACACACACTCAGAGCATCAGGCGAAACACACACTCAGAGCATCAGGCGAAACACACGCACACTCAGAGCATCAGGCGAAACACACAAACACACACACTCAGAGCATCAGGCGAAACACACACTCAGAGCATCAGGCGAAACACACGCACACTCAGAGCATCAGGCGAAACACACACACACACACACACACACACACAGAGTATCAGGCGAAACACACACACACAGAGCATCAGGCGAAACACACACACACAGAGCATCAGGCGAAACACACACTCAGAGCATCAGGCGAAACACACACTAAGGCGAAACACACACTCAGAGCATCAGGCGAAACACACACACACAGAGCATCAGGCGAAACACACACACACACACACACACACACACAGAGCATCAGGCGAAACACACACACACACACACACAGAGCACCAGGCAAAACACACACACACACACAGAGCATCAGGCGAAACACACACACACACAGAGCATCAGGCGAAAAACACACACAGAGCATCAGGCGAAACACACGCACACTCAGAGCATCAGGCGAAACACACACACACACACAGAGCATCAGGCGAAACAAACACACACACACACACACACACACACTCAGAGCATCAGGCGAAAAACACACACAGAGCATCAGGCGAAACACACACAGAGCATCAGGCGAAACACACACTCAGAGCATCAGGCGAAACACACACACACACACACACACACACTCAGAGCATCAGGCGAAACACGCACACTCTGAGCATCAGGCGAAACACACACACACTCAGAGCATCAGGCGAAAAACACACACAGAGCATCAGGCGAAACACACACAGAGCATCAGGCGAAACACACACTCAGAGCATCAGGCGAAACACACACACACACACACACACTCAGAGCATCAGGCGAAACACGCACACTCTGAGCATCAGGCGAAACACACACACACTCAGAGCATCAGGCGAAACACACACACACACACACACACACACACACACACACACAGAGCATCAGGCGAAAAACACACACAGAGCATCAGGCGAAACACACACAAAGAGCATCAGGCGAAACACACGCACACTCAGAGCATCAGGCGAAACACACACACACACTCAGAGCATCAGGCGAAACACACACACAGAGCATCAGGCGAAACACACACAAAGAGCATCAGGCGAAACACACGCACACTCAGAGCATCAGGCGAAACACACACACACACACAGAGCATCAGGCGAAACACACACACACACACACACACACACTCAGAGCATCAGGCGAAACACACACACTCAGAGCATCAGGCGAAACACACACACAGAGCATCAGGCGAAACACACACACACAGAGCATCAGGCGAAACACACACACAGAGCATCAGGCGAAACACGCACACTCAGAGCATCAGGCGAAACACGCACACTCTGAGCATCAGGCGAAACACGCACACTCAGAGCATCAGGCGAAACACGCACACTCTGAGCATCAGGCGAAACACACACACACACTCAGAGCATCAGGCGAAAAACACACACAGAGCATCAGGCGAAACACGCACACTCAGAGCATCAGGCGAAACACGCACACTCTGAGCATCAGGCGAAACACACACACACACTCAGAGCATCAGGCGAAACACACACATACACACACACAGAGCATCAGGCGAAAAACACAGGCGAAACACACACACACAGAGCATCAGGCGAAACACACACATACACACACACAGAGCATCAGGCGAAACACACGCATACACACACACACACACACACACACACTCAGAGCATCAGGCGAAACACACGCATACACACACACACACACACACACTCAGAGCATCAGGCGAAACACACGCATACACACACACACACACTCAGAGCATCAGGCGAAACACGCATACACACACACAGAGCATCAGGCGAAACACGCACACACAGAGCATCAGGCGAAACACACGCACACTCAGAGCATCAGGCGAAACACACACACACGCACACTCAGAGCATCAGGCGAAACACACACACACATACACTCAGAGCATCAGGCGAAACACGCATACACACACACAGAGCATCAGGCGAAACACGCGCACACTCAGAGCATCAGGCGAAACACACACACACACACACTCAGAGCATCAGGCGAAACACGCACACTCTGAGCATCAGGCGAAACACACACACACACTCAGAGCATCAGGCGAAACACACACACACACACACACAGAGCATCAGGCGAAACACACACATACACACACACAGAGCATCAGGCGAAAAACACACGCATACACACACACACACTCAGAGCATCAGGCGAAACACGCATACACACACACACACACACACAGAGCATCAGGCGAAACACACACATACACACACACAGAGCATCAGGCGAAAAACACACGCATACACACACACACACTCAGAGCATCAGGCGAAACACGCATACACACACACAGAGCATCAGGCGAAAAACACACACAGAGCATCAGGCGAAACACACACACACTCAGAGCATCAGGCGAAACACACACACACACACACACACACACACACACACACAGAGCATCAGGCGAAACACACACTTAGAGCATCAGGCGAAACACACACTCAGAGCATCAGGCGAAACACACAAACACGCACACTCAGAGCATCAGGCGAAACACACACACACACTCAGAGCATCAGACGAAACACACACACACTCAGAGCATCAGACGAAACACACACACACACTCAGACATTCAGGCGAAACACACACACAAAGAGCATCAGGCGAAACACACACACAGAGCATCAGGCGAAACACACACACACACACACTCAGAGCATCAGGCGAAACACACACACTCAGAGCATCAGGCGAAACACACAAACACACACACACACACAGAGCATCAGGCGAAATACACACACACTCAGAGCATCAGGCGAAACACACACACTCAGAGCATCAAGCGAAACACACAAACACACACACACAGAGCATCAGGCGAAATACACACACACTCAGAGCATCAGGCGAAACACACACACACACACACAGAGCATCAGGCGAAATACACACACACTCAGAGCATCAGGCGAAACACACACACACTCAGAGCATCAAGCGAAACACACAAACACACACACACAGAGCATCAGGCGAAACACACACACACACACACACTCAGAGCATCAGGCGAAACACACACACACACACACACTCAGAGCATAAGGCGAAACACACAAACACGCACACACACACAGAGCATCAGGCGAAACACACACACACACACACACAGAGCATCAGGCGAAACACACACACACAGAGAGCATCAGGCGAAACACACAAACACACACACAGAGCATCAGGCGAAACACAAACACACACACAGAGCATCAGGCGAAACACACACACACACACACACACAGCATCAGACGAAACACACACACACACAGCGCATCAGGCGAAACACACACACACACACAGAGCATCAGGCGAAACACACACACACACACAGAGCATCAGGCGAAACACACACACACAGAGCATCAGGCGAAACACACACACTCCGAGCATCAGGCGAAACACACACACACACACACACACAGCATCAAACGAAACACACACACACAGCGCATCAGGCGAAACACACACACACACAAACACACACACACACACACACACACACAGAGCATCAGGCGAAACACACACACAGACACACACACACACACAGAGCATCAGGCGAAACACACACACACACACACACACACACACACACAGAGCATCAGGCGAAACACACACACACAGAGAGCATCAGGCGAAACACACACACACAGAGAGCATCAGGCGAAACACACAAACACACACACAGAGCATCAGGCGAAACACACACACTCAGAGCATCAGGCGAAACACACACACAGCGCATCAGGCGAAACACACACACACACACAGAGCATCAGGCGAAACACACAAACACACACACAGAGCATCAGGCGAAACACACACACTCAGAGCATCAGGCGAAACACACACACACACAGCATCAGACGAAACACACACACAGCGCATCAGGCGAAACACACAAACACACACACTCAGAGCATCAGGCGAAACACACACACACACACACACACACACACACAGCATCAGACGAAACACACACACACACAGCGCATCAGGCGAAACACACACACACACACAGAGCATCAGGCGAAACACACACACACACACACACACACTCAGAGCATCAGGCGAAACACACACACACACACACACACACACACACAGCATCAGACGAAACACACACACACTCAGAGCATCAGGCGAAACACACACACACAGAGAGCATCAGGCGAAACACACACACACAGAGAGCATCAGGCGAAACACACAAACACACACACAGAGCATCAGGCGAAACACACACACTCAGAGCATCAGGCGAAACACACACACAGCGCATCAGGCGAAACACACACACACACACAGAGCATCAGGCGAAACACACAAACACACACACAGAGCATCAGGCGAAACACACACACTCAGAGCATCAGGCGAAACACACACACACACAGCATCAGACGAAACACACACACAGCGCATCAGGCGAAACACACACACACACACACAGAGCATCAGGCGAAACACACAAACACACACACTCAGAGCATCAGGCGAAACACACACACACACACACACACACACAGCATCAGACGAAACACACACACACACAGCGCATCAGGCGAAACACACACACACACACACACACACTCAGAGCATCAGGCGAAACACACACACACACACACACACACACACACACAGCATCAGACGAAACACACACACTCAGAGCATCAGGCGAAACACACACACACTCAGAGCATCAGGCGAAACACACACACACAGAGCATCAGGCGAAACACACACACACACACACACACTCAGAGCATCAGGCGAAACACACACACTCAGAGCATCAGGCGAAACACACACACACACACACACACACACACAGCATCAGACGAAACACACACACACACACACACACAGCGCATCAGACGAAACACACACACACACACACACACACAGAGCATCAGGCGAAACACACACACACACACACACAGAGCATCAGGCGAAACACAAACACACACACAGAGCATCAGGCGAAACACACACACACTCAGAGCATCAGGCGAAACACACACACACTCAGAGCATCAGGCGAAACACACACACACACACACTCAGAGCATCAGGCGAAACACACACACACACACACACACACACAGCATCAGACGAAACACACACACACACACACAGCGCATCAGACGAAACACACACACACACACACACACACACACAGAGCATCAGGCGAAACACACACACACACACAGAGCATCAGGCGAAAAACACACACACACACTCAGAGCTTCAGGCGGAACACAATAAACGCTGTCATGTTCTCTTGCGTTGGGATGCTGTGTTTGGGAACACAATCGTGTGAGACGCTTCTGGAGGAATACACACACACACACACACACACTAACACACACTCTCTCTCACACACACACTAAATGCTTCTGGAGGAATACACACACACACACACACACACACACAAACACTCTCTCTCTCACACACACACACACACACTAAATGCTTCTGGAGGAATACACACACACACACACACACTAACACACTCTCTCTCTCTCACACACACACACTAAATGCTTCTGGAAGAATACACACACACTAACACACTCTCTCTCTCTCACACACACACACTAAATGCTTCTGGAGGAATTAAAGCGAATCATTCTGATCACACACTTTGACTCGGGCGTTTCAGAGCCACCAAACCAACCCTTGAGATGCTGCGACGCCATTGGTCCGCTGGTTAGGCCAGTTATCCAATCAAAGCCACCAGAGGTTTGGAGGGATTTCAATCAAACAAACGAACAAAACTCAATCTTCTGCTGTTTTCAGACACACCTGAGGAACAGATGAGCTGAGGCTGAGCAGTGTAGAGGAGGAGCTCCTCATGGCGTCACACACACACACACACACACACACACACTGAGGCTGAGCAGTGTAGAGGAGGAGCTCCTCATGGCGTCACAAACACACACACACACACACACACACTGAGGCGGCCGCAGTGTAGAGGAGGAGCTCCTCATGGCGTCACACACACACACACACACACACACACACTGGAGCGGCCGCAGTGTAGAGGAGGAGCTCCTCATGGGCGTCACACACACACACACACACACACACACACACACACTGAGGCGGCCGCAGTGTAGAGGAGGAGCTCCTCATGGCGTCACACACACACACACACACACACACTGAGGCGGCCGCATTGTAGAGGAGGAGCTCCTCATGGGCGTCACACACACACACACACACACACACACACTGGAGCGGCCGCAGTGTAGAGGAGGAGCTCCTCATGGGCGTCACACACACACACACACACACACACACACACACACACACTGAAGCGGCCGCAGTGTAGAGGAGGAGCTCCTCATGGGCGTCACACACACACACACACACACACTGAAGCGGCCGCAGTGTAGAGGAGGAGCTCCTCATGGGCGTCACACACACACACACACACACACACACACACACTGAGGCGGCCGCAGTGTAGAGGAGGAGCTCCTCATGGGCGTCACACACACACACACACACACACACACACACACACACACACACACTGAGGCGGCCGCAGTGTAGAGGAGGAGCTCCTCATGGGCGTCACACACACACTGAGGCGTCGGTTTCGCTGCAGTACAGAAAGAGTTTTATTTGTTTTATATACGGATGGCCTTTCAAAGTTTTAGACAGTTGTACAGGAGATTAAGGGGGAATGAATTCCTTTCGCCTTCGGTGTCGTTGAGTTTCTCTTGTGTCTGGCTGTCGGCACTTCTGAAGAATTGGCACCTCAGTCAACATGAGTGTGTGAGTGTGTGTGTGTGTGTGTGTGTCCGTGGATCAGATCCGCGTCAGCTGGTGCCACAGACTGGAGGGAAGGATGCTCTCCACCTTCTCCATGATGAAGTTCAGCGGGGCGAACAGGGTGCTCAGGAACTGAGGAAGAGAACACAGATCACACACAGAACTCCACTGCGAGAGAGTGTGTGTGTGTGTGTGAGTGTGAGTGAGAGTGTGTGTGTGAGAGTGTGTGAGTGTGTGTGTGTGTATGTGTGTGTGGGAGAGTGTGTGTGTGTGTGTGTGTGTGTGAGAGATACTCACGGCTTTAGCGAACACTCCCATGAGCTCTGGGAACTGATGTGTGAGCAGCGCCAGCATCGCTGTGAAGGAGCAGAGACCCGCCGTGAACAGGATGAAGAACGGCAGCTCTTTCTTGGGATACACTGACACCTCGTGGAACACTGCTTACACACACACACACACACACTCAGGGTTAACTACTACTGCATCATCAGTCAGTGATCACATGACTGTACACTGACGCACATTCATCGCTCATGAAGAACGGTTTTCAGATGAATCTGCCATCAAACCTCCTGTGACATACACTCACCTAAAGGATTATTAGGAACACCTGTTCAATTTCTCATTAATGCACTTATCTAATCAACCAATCACATGGCAGTGTCTTCAATGCATTTAGGGGTGTGGTCCTGGTCAATCTCCTGAACTCCACACTGAATGTCGGAATGGGAAAGAAAGGGGATTTAAGCAATTTTGAGCGTGGCATGGTTGTTGGTGCCAGACGGGCCGGTCTGAGTATTTCACAATCTGCTCAGTTACTGGGATTTTCACGCACAACCATTTCTAGGGTTTACAAAGAATGGTGTGAAAAGGGAAAAGCATCCAGTATGCGGCAGTCCTGTGGGAGAAAATGCCTTGTTGATGCTAGAGGTCAGAGGAGAATGGGCCGACTGATTCAAGCTGATAGAAGAGCAACTTTGACTGAAATAACCACTCGTTACAACCGAGGTCTGCAGCAAAGCATTTGTGAAGCCACAACACACACAACCTTGAGGCGGATGGGCTACAACAGCAGAAGACCCCACCGGGTACCACTCATCTCCACTACAAAGAGGAAAAAGAGGCGACAATTTGCACCAAAATTGGACAGTTGAAGACTGGAAAAATGTTGTCTGGTCTGATGAGTCTGGATTTCTGTTGAGACATTCAGATGGTAGAGTCAGAATTTGGCGTAAACAGAATGAGAACATGGATCCATCATGCCTTGTTCCCACTGTGCAGGCTGGTGGTGGTGGTGTAATGGTGTGGGGGATGTTTTCTTGGCACACTTTAGGCCCCTTAGTGCCAATTGGGCATGGTTTAAATGCCACGGCCTACCTGAGCATTGTTTCTGCCCATGTCCATCCCTTTATGAGCACCATGTCCCCATCCTCTGATGGCTACTTCCAGCAGGATAATGCACCGTCACAAAGCTCCAATCATTTCAAACTGGTTTCTTGAACATGACAATGAGTTCACTGGACTAAAATGGCCCCACAGTCACCAGATCTCAACCCAATAGAGCATCTTTGGGATGTGGTGGAAGGGGAGCTTCGTGCCCTGGATGTGCATCCCACAAATCTCCATCAACTGCAAGATGCTCTCCTATCAATATGGCCAAAATTTCTAAAGAATGCTTTCAGCAGCTTGTAGAGTCAATGCCACGTAGAATTAAGGCAGTTCTGAAGTTGAAAGGGGTCAAACACAGTTTTAGTGTGTGTTCCTAATAATCCTTTAGGTGAGTGTATACACACACACACACACACACACACACACACAGCATCTCCAGTGTGATTCGGATTAAATGCACACACACACACACACACACACACACACCTGTGTGCCGATATAAAGTCTGTCTCTGTTGTTTAAAGAGAAAAGCATCAACGTCATTTAGAATTACTGATAACAATTCCCCTGTTTTTGCGAGGAACAGTTCCTCATGTGGAGTGTGTGTGAGATTATCAGTCTGAACTCTGGTGTTTTCTGAATGTGAGCTGAACTCTGGTGTTTGCTGAATGTGAGCTGAACTCTGGTGTTTGCTGAATGTGAGCTGAACTCTGGTGTTTTCTGAATGTGAGCTGAACTCTGGTGTTTGCTGAATGTGAGCTGAACTCTGGTGTTTGCTGAATGTGAGCTGAACTCTGGTGTTTTCTGAATGTGAGCTGAACTCTGGTGTTTTTCTGAATGTGAGCTGAACTCTGGTGTTTTCTGAATGTGAGCTGAACTCTGGTGTTTGCTGAATGTGAGCTGAACTCTGGTGTTTTCTGAATGTGAGCTGAACTCTGGTGTTTTCTGAATGTGAGCTGAACTCTGGTGTTTTCTGAATGTGAGCTGAACTCTGGTGTTTGCTGAATGTGAGCTGAACTCTGGTGTTTTTCTGAATGTGAGCTGAACTCTGGTGTTTGCTGAATGTGAGCTGAACTCTGGTGTTTGCTGAATGTGAGCTGAACTCTGGTGTTTTCTGAATGTGAGCTGAACTCTGGTGTTTGCTGAATGTGAGCTGAACTCTGGTGTTTTCTGAATGTGAGCTGAACTCTGGTGTTTGCTGAATGTGAGCTGAACTCTGGTGTTTTCTGAATGTGAGCTGAACTCTGGTGTTTGCTGAATGTGAGCTGAACTCTGGTGTTTGCTGAATGTGAGCTGAACTCTGGTGTTTTCTGAATGTGAGCTGAACTCTGGTGTTTGCTGAATGTGAGCTGAACTCTGGTGTTTGCTGAATGTGAGCTGAACTCTGGTGTTTGCTGAATGTGAGCTGAACTCTGGTGTTTGCTGAATGTGAGCTGAACTCTGGTGTTTTCTGAATGTGAGCTGAACTCTGGTGTTTGCTGAATGTGAGCTGAACTCTGGTGTTTTCTGAATGTGAGCTGAACTCTGGTGTTTTCTGAATGTGAGCTGAACTCTGGTGTTTTTCTGAATGTGAGCTGAACTCTGGTGTTTGCTGAATGTGAGCTGAACTCTGGTGTTTTCTGAATGTGAGCTGAACTCTGGTGTTTGCTGAATGTGAGCTGAACTCTGGTGTTTGCTGAATGTGAGCTGAACTCTGGTGTTTTCTGAATGTGAGCTGAACTCTGGTGTTTGCTGAATGTGAGCTGAACTCTGGTGTTTGCTGAATGTGAGCTGAACTCTGGTGTTTTCTGAATGTGAGCTGAACTCTGGTGTTTGCTGAATGTGAGCTGAACTCTGGTGTTTGCTGAATGTGAGCTGAACTCTGGTGTTTGCTGAATGTGAGCTGAACTCTGGTGTTTGCTGAATGTGAGCTGAACTCTGGTGTTTGCTGAATGTGAGCTGAACTCTGGTGTTTGCTGAATGTGAGCTGAACTCTGGTGTTTGCTGAATGTGAGCTGAACTCTGGTGTTTGCTGAATGTGAGCTGAACTCTGGTGTGAGCTGAATGTGAGCTGAACTCTGGTGTGAGCTGAATGTGAGCTGAACTCTGGTGTTTTCTGAATGTGAGCTGAACTCTGGTGTTTGCTGAATGTGAGCTGAACTCTGGTGTTTTCTGAATGTGAGCTGAACTCTGGTGTTTGCTGAATGTGAGCTGAACTCTGGTGTTTGCTGAATGTGAGCTGAACTCTGGTGTGAGCTGAATGTGAGCTGAACTCTGGTGTTTTCTGAATGTGAGCTGAACTCTGGTGTTTTCTGAATGTGAGCTGAACTCTGGTGTTTGCTGAATGTGAGCTGAACTCTGGTGTTTTCTGAATGTGAGCTGAACTCTGGTGTTTGCTGAATGTGAGCTGAACTCTGGTGTTTGCTGAATGTGAGCTGAACTCTGGTGTTTGCTGAATGTGAGCTGAACTCTGGTGTTTGCTGAATGTGAGCTGAACTCTGGTGTTTGCTGAATGTGAGCTGAACTCTGGTGTGAGCTGAATGTGAGCTGAACTCTGGTGTGAGCTGAATGTGAGCTGAACTCTGGTGTTTGCTGAATGTGAGCTGAACTCTGGTGTTTGCTGAATGTGAGCTGAACTCTGGTGTGAGCTGAATGTGAGCTGAACTCTGGTGTGAGCTGAATGTGAGCTGAACTCTGGTGTGAGCTGAATGTGAGCTGAACTCTGGTGTTTTCTGAATGTGAGCTGAACTCTGGTGTGAGCTGAATGTGAGCTGAACTCTGGTGTTTTCTGAATGTGAGCTGAACTCTGGTGTTTGCTGAATGTGAGCTGAACTCTGGTGTTTGCTGAATGTGAGCTGAACTCTGGTGTTTGCTGAATGTGAGCTGAACTCTGGTGTGAGCTGAATGTGAGCTGAACTCTGGTGTGAGCTGAATGTGAGCTGAACTCTGGTGTTTGCTGAATGTGAGCTGAACTCTGGTGTGAGCTGAATGTGAGCTGAACTCTGGTGTGAGCTGAATGTGAGCTGAACTCTGGTGTTTTCTGAATGTGAGCTGAACTCTGGTGTGAGCTGAATGTGAGCTGAACTCTGGTGTTTGCTGAATGTGAGCTGAACTCTGGTGTTTGCTGAATGTGAGCTGAACTCTGGTGTGAGCTGAATGTGAGCTGAACTCTGGTGTGAGCTGAATGTGAGCTGAACTCTGGTGTTTTCTGAATGTGAGCTGAACTCTGGTGTTTTTCTGAATGTGAGCTGAACTCTGGTGTTTTTCTGAATGTGAGCTGAACTCTGGTGTTTGCTGAATGTGAGCTGAACTCTGGTGTTTGCTGAATGTGAGCTGAACTCTGGTGTTTTTCTGAATGTGAGCTGAACTCTGGTGTTTTTCTGAATGTGAGCTGAACTCTGGTGTTTGCTGAATGTGAGCTGAACTCTGGTGTTTTCTGAATGTGAGCTGAACTCTGGTGTTTTCTGAATGTGAGCTGAACTCTGGTGTTTTTCTGAATGTGAGCTGAACTCTGGTGTTTGCTGAATGTGAGCTGAACTCTGGTGTTTGCTGAATGTGAGCTGAACTCTGGTGTTTGCTGAATGTGAGCTGAACTCTGGTGTTTTTCTGAATGTGAGCTGAACTCTGGTGTTTGCTGAATGTGAGCTGAACTCTGGTGTTTGCTGAATGTGAGCTGAACTCTGGTGTTTGCTGAATGTGAGCTGAACTCTGGTGTTTTTCTGAATGTGAGCTGAACTCTGGTGTTTTCTGAATGTGAGCTGAACTCTGGTGTTTTTCTGAATGTGAGCTGAACTCTGGTGTTTGCTGAATGTGAGCTGAACTCTGGTGTTTTTCTGAATGTGAGCTGAACTCTGGTGTTTGCTGAATGTGAGCTGAACTCTGGTGTTTGCTGAATGTGAGCTGAACTCTGGTGTTTTTCTGAATGTGAGCTGAACTCTGGTGTTTTCTGAATGTGAGCTGAACTCTGGTGTTTTTCTGAATGTGAGCTGAACTCTGGTGTTTTCTGAATGTGAGCTGAACTCTGGTGTTTTCTGAATGTGAGCTGAACTCTGGTGTTTGCTGAATGTGAGCTGAACTCTGGTGTTTGCTGAATGTGAGCTGAACTCTGGTGTTTGCTGAATGTGAGCTGAACTCTGGTGTTTTTCTGAATGTGAGCTGAACTCTGGTGTTTTTCTGAATGTGAGCTGAACTCTGGTGTTTGCTGAATGTGAGCTGAACTCTGGTGTTTTTCTGAATGTGAGCTGAACTCTGGTGTTTTCTGAATGTGAGCTGAACTCTGGTGTTTTCTGAATGTGAGCTGAACTCTGGTGTTTTTCTGAATGTGAGCTGAACTCGGGTGTTTTCTGAATGTGAGCTGAACTCTGGTGTTTGCTGAATGTGAGCTGAACTCTGGTGTTTGCTGAATGTGAGCTGAACTCTGGTGTTTGCTGAATGTGAGCTGAACTCTGGTGTTTTTCTGAATGTGAGCTGAACTCTGGTGTTTTCTGAATGTGAGCTGAACTCTGGTGTTTTTCTGAATGTGAGCTGAACTCTGGTGTTTGCTGAATGTGAGCTGAACTCTGGTGTTTTCTGAATGTGAGCTGAACTCTGGTGTTTGCTGAATGTGAGCTGAACTCTGGTGTTTGCTGAATGTGAGCTGAACTCTGGTGTTTGCTGAATGTGAGCTGAACTCTGGTGTTTTTCTGAATGTGAGCTGAACTCTGGTGTTTGCTGAATGTGAGCTGAACTCTGGTGTTTTCTGAATGTGAGCTGAACTCTGGTGTTTGCTGAATGTGAGCTGAACTCTGGTGTTTTCTGAATGTGAGCTGAACTCTGGTGTTTGCTGAATGTGAGCTGAACTCTGGTGTTTGCTGAATGTGAGCTGAACTCTGGTGTTTGCTGAATGTGAGCTGAACTCTGGTGTTTGCTGAATGTGAGCTGAACTCTGGTGTTTGCTGAATGTGAGCTGAACTCTGGTGTTTGCTGAATGTGAGCTGAACTCTGGTGTGAGCTGAATGTGAGCTGAACTCTGGTGTGAGCTGAATGTGAGCTGAACTCTGGTGTTTTCTGAATGTGAGCTGAACTCTGGTGTTTGCTGAATGTGAGCTGAACTCTGGTGTTTTCTGAATGTGAGCTGAACTCTGGTGTTTGCTGAATGTGAGCTGAACTCTGGTGTTTGCTGAATGTGAGCTGAACTCTGGTGTGAGCTGAATGTGAGCTGAACTCTGGTGTTTTCTGAATGTGAGCTGAACTCTGGTGTTTTTCTGAATGTGAGCTGAACTCTGGTGTTTTCTGAATGTGAGCTGAACTCTGGTGTTTGTTGAATGTGAGCTGAACTCTGGTGTTTTCTGAATGTGAGCTGAACTCTGGTGTTTTTCTGAATGTGAGCTGAACTCTGGTGTTTGCTGAATGTGAGCTGAACTCTGGTGTTTTTCTGAATGTGAGCTGAACTCTGGTGTTTGCTGAATGTGAGCTGAACTCTGGTGTTTTCTGAATGTGAGCTGAACTCTGGTGTTTGCTGAATGTGAGCTGAACTCTGGTGTTTTCTGAATGTGAGCTGAACTCTGGTGTTTGCTGAATGTGAGCTGAACTCTGGTGTTTGCTGAATGTGAGCTGAACTCTGGTGTTTTCTGAATGTGAGCTGAACTCTGGTGTTTGCTGAATGTGAGCTGAACTCTGGTGTTTGCTGAATGTGAGCTGAACTCTGGTGTTTTCTGAATGTGAGCTGAACTCTGGTGTTTTCTGAATGTGAGCTGAACTCTGGTGTTTTTCTGAATGTGAGCTGAACTCTGGTGTTTGCTGAATGTGAGCTGAACTCTGGTGTTTTTCTGAATGTGAGCTGAACTCTGGTGTTTTCTGAATGTGAGCTGAACTCTGGTGTTTGCTGAATGTGAGCTGAACTCTGGTGTTTGCTGAATGTGAGCTGAACTCTGGTGTTTGCTGAATGTGAGCTGAACTCTGGTGTTTGCTGAATGTGAGCTGAACTCTGGTGTTTTCTGAATGTGAGCTGAACTCTGGTGTTTTCTGAATGTGAGCTGAACTCTGGTGTTTGCTGAATGTGAGCTGAACTCTGGTGTTTTTCTGAATGTGAGCTGAACTCTGGTGTTTGCTGAATGTGAGCTGAACTCTGGTGTTTTCTGAATGTGAGCTGAACTCTGGTGTTTTCTGAATGTGAGCTGAACTCTGGTGTTTTCTGAATGTGAGCTGAACTCTGGTGTTTTTCTGAATGTGAGCTGAACTCTGGTGTTTTCTGAATGTGAGCTGAACTCTGGTGTTTTCTGAATGTGAGCTGAACTCTGGTGTTTTCTGAATGTGAGCTGAACTCTGGTGTTTGCTGAATGTGAGCTGAACTCTGGTGTTTGCTGAATGTGAGCTGAACTCTGGTGTTTTTCTGAATGTGAGCTGAACTCTGGTGTTTGCTGAATGTGAGCTGAACTCTGGTGTTTGCTGAATGTGAGCTGAACTCTGGTGTTTTCTGAATGTGAGCTGAACTCTGGTGTTTTTCTGAATGTGAGCTGAACTCTGGTGTTTGCTGAATGTGAGCTGAACTCTGGTGTTTTCTGAATGTGAGCTGAACTCTGGTGTTTTCTGAATGTGAGCTGAACTCTGGTGTTTGCTGAATGTGAGCTGAACTCTGGTGTTTGCTGAATGTGAGCTGAACTCTGGTGTTTTCTGAACGTGAGCTGAACTCTGGTGTTTTTCTGAATGTGAGCTGAACTCTGGTGTTTGCTGAATGTGAGCTGAACTCTGGTGTTTTCTGAATGTGAGCTGAACTCTGGTGTTTTTCTGAATGTGAGCTGAACTCTGGTGTTTGCTGAATGTGAGCTGAACTCTGGTGTTTGCTGAATGTGAGCTGAACTCTGGTGTTTGCTGAATGTGAGCTGAACTCTGGTGTTTTTCTGAATGTGAGCTGAACTCTGGTGTTTTCTGAATGTGAGCTGAACTCTGGTGTTTGCTGAATGTGAGCTGAACTCTGGTGTTTGCTGAATGTGAGCTGAACTCTGGTGTTTTCTGAACGTGAGCTGAACTCTGGTGTTTGCTGAATGTGAGCTGAACTCTGGTGTTTTCTGAATGTGAGCTGAACTCTGGTGTTTTTCTGAATGTGAGCTGAACTCTGGTGTTTGCTGAATGTGAGCTGAACTCTGGTGTTTTCTGAATGTGAGCTGAACTCTGGTGTTTTTCTGAATGTGAGCTGAACTCTGGTGTTTGCTGAATGTGAGCTGAACTCTGGTGTTTTCTGAATGTGAGCTGAACTCTGGTGTTTTCTGAATGTGAGCTGAACTCTGGTGTTTGCTGAATGTGAGCTGAACTCTGGTGTTTGCTGAATGTGAGCTGAACTCTGGTGTTTTCTGAATGTGAGCTGAACTCTGGTGTTTTCTGAATGTGAGCTGAACTCTGGTGTTTGCTGAATGTGAGCTGAACTCTGGTGTTTGCTGAATGTGAGCTGAGACTCCAGCAGAGCCGGATCAGGAGTGGGCAGGAGAATCTCTTACTGGGTAGCAGCTCTCGGTCGGCCGTCTCTGTGCAGACGGGATAGGGGTAGAACAGGTGTCCTTTCTCCAGAGGGTAGGGGATCATCCTGAAAGCTGAAGCATCAGTGCATCAAAAACTCATCACAACACCTCACACACTCTCTCTCTCTCACACTCTCTCTCTCACACACTCCTGCTCATCAGGCCCTGCTCAGAGCGGGTCTGAACCCTGATGAGATCTCACACCTCTGAGGTGTGTGTGATGGTTCTGAGGTTCACTCCTGAGCGTTTGATTCTGAAGCTGCTGTGTTTTCTCTGGGTTCGGCTGGTTTAGGCTCTCGGATACACACTCGTGTCTGAAGCTGGAGGGCTGAAGGCGATCTGACCCCACGGACCCACGGGTGTCAGAAGTCATGACAGTAAATGTGCTGTAATAACTGATGTGCTCTCTCAGAATCAGACCCGACTGCACTTCTCCCGATGAAGCCGTGACAGTGTGTGTGTCTTTAAACCGTTAACCTCTGACCTCTGGACAGCGCTGGAGATCCAGGGAGAGCATTCGTCTAGGGGTGTGTGTCTAAGGTTATAACCGTCAACGAAAAAAAAAAAAAAAAAAAAGAAAACTAGGTGGGAAAAAACATTGTCGTTAACTGAAACTAAAACGAGGCATTACAAAAAAACAACAACTAACCAAAATACAACTGTAATGACCTTGGCCTCGACAGCTTCAGCCACAGTGAGCTCATGCAGGAAACTGACCAATAAGAGCGCAGCTGTGCTCGCATGTGACTCGCATAAACACGTCTCGGTACGCTTTGAAAAGCTGCCTGGTGAAAGCGAACCGAAATGCAGCAGCACTGACACAAACAATCAGGAGTGAAACGCCCTTACCATCAGATCAGATCGGATCAGACACTTCTTGTTTTATGAAATATTGCAGTGATTATTCTCAATGATTTATCATTATTGTGTTAATAATCTTGAGTCAGAATAACTTCATCTCTTC